>NW_020175831.1:5044998-5292413 GCF_003031525.2 Neophocaena asiaeorientalis asiaeorientalis | reverse complement strand
GTTTAAATATATATATTTATATATTTATAAACCCATAGAACATACAGCATCAAGAGTGAACCCTAATATAAACTATGGACTTTGAATGATAATGATGAATCAGTGTGGGTTCATCAGTTGCAACAAATGTACCACTCTAGTGGGGGATGTTGATAGTGAGGGGTGTTGATGTGCATGTGTTGGGGCAGAGGGTATATGGGAACTCTCTGTACTTGCCTCATTTGTTATGAACCTAAAACTGTTTTTAAAAAATAAAGTTTAGGGCTTCCCTAGTGGCGCAGTGGTTGAGAGTCCGCCTGCCGATGCAGGGGACGCGGGTTCGTGCCGTGGTCTGGGAAGATCCCACATGCCGCGGAGCGGCTGGGCCCGTGAGCCATGGCCACTGAGTCTGCGCGTCCGGAGCCTGTGCTCCGCAACGGGAGAGGCCACAACAGTGAGAGGCCCGTGTAATGCAAAAAAAATAAATAAAATAAATAAATAAAAAATAAAGTTAATTTTAAAAGCAAAGAAACAAACAAAGACTCCCATGGACAAACAATTCAAAGGCAACTATTATGGTTATAATTTTTCCAGGATTTTCCAATATATGTAATATGTGTTTGTACACCCACAGATGCCCACACTACTATCACTTAATGTATTACAATTTTTCCTGTTTACAAATATTCTTCTATAGCATGATTTTAATTAGATGGATAATATTCTACTGTGCTATGATTTACTTAACTAACTCCCTCCAGTGGAATGTTCAGGTTATTTCTGATATATCATTATCATAAATAATGCTATGATTCATACCTTTATATGTAAACTTTTGTGCATAGCTATGATAATTGCCATAGGATAAATTCCTAGACATAAAATTGATAAGGCAAAGGGTGTTTGTACTTTTTAGACTCTGGATACACGTCAATAAATCTATTTCCAGAAAGGCTGTTAGCAATGTGTTCACACATTAGGAATGCTATAAAGCCTGAGCTGAAGAATATGAGCTTTGGAGTTCTTTTCCATCCTGCCTTCTTTTTCCTGTCCTAAATATTGTGTCCCCTCAGATTCAATTTTTCATCCTTTTTGTCTTTTTATTGGACGAGCTCTTTCTTGGTGATTTTACCCACGCAGTTAATACGAGGGGCTCCTTCTTCACTCTCCCTTCCCCTTGCCCTTTCAATTGTAATGTGTGTCAGCTTGAATTTGGAATCATTTCCCTCAAACTTCCTGTGTTCCCCACCTCAAGGAGCTCCACCGCCCTTCCTCAAACCAGGAACCTCAATATTATCTTTTGTAGGGATGGGAGAACGCATACTCCTACCTCCCTACAACAAAAATTCTTTAGGGGAACTACACTAATTTTTTGGTAAGCAAAATTATCTTTTACTTCACTGACAAAGAACCTGAGGTTTATTTTTGTCACCACCAAGCCTCTCAGGCTGTCTCTCTCCTTCTTTCTGTCACTCAGTCCATGTTCCCTTTCTTCTTGCACTGTGACCTCTACCCTCAGCTGCTTCAGATTTCCCGGGAGAGGTTAGACAGGGGCTACAGTTGTCCCAGGAGCTGGCAGAGCCAATTGTGCCTACTGCTCAGTGCTGGGGCGGGACCGCCGACAATTGTGTATGACCCTCAGGAAAACAAAACACACCCCAGCATCCTAGTGCTACTCAGGCCAGCCCAAGTCTATAGATTACACCTCCCAGACCTCTCTAAAATTGACTTCTTTCTCTTTGTGCTCACTGACATTGCTGTTATTCAGACTCTCTCCTTAGGGAGAGGAAGAAAACCACTTTGTTCTTTTGGAAGATAACTTTGATGGATGTGTTTGTGATTGGCTTCCTTCGAACCAGTCTTTCCACTTTCAAAGCAGTCAGTGTCTCTAGGTCTTATCTGATAATGGAAGATGTTAACAGTACCTACTTCATAGGGTTGTTTGAGTAAGTATATGCAATAATGCATGTGAAAGTGCAGAACAAGGTGCCTGATACCAAGTGATCATCTAGTAAATGTTATCTTGTCATCATAATTGTCACCCTCATCTTTGAAGACCCACTTTTAAGGAGCTAAAACTGCTCCAGATTTCTCTAAACACAGTCAGTTGCTGGCTTTTCTGTGGTATTCTGAACGTTCTTTACTTGGACACTTATTTTATCTTAACTACTTCTGTCTTGACTAGGTGAGCTCCTCAAGGGTAATAACTGTTTGAATTCATTTTTATATCCTTAATACCCAGCAATGTGTCTGGTGCATAGGAGGTGGTAAATAAATATATAATGAAAGAGTGCATTGATGAATGATTTATGCCCAGGCTTTTGGCTTTCTTTGTTTTTTTCTGGAATTCTCAAAAATCAATTGATGTAATTTATGCTCTTAACAAATGGAAAAAGAAAAAAATCACATGATCTAAAATCACATATTAAGAGGCATAGAATTGAAGAGTAAGATGACATGATAATATGCCTAGAAAATCCAAAGCACTACAGATATTAAAGTTAATAATTGAATTTAGCAAGATTGATAGATCCAAGTTCAATATACAAAAATCAATTATGTCTCTATATGTCAATTAAAAGCATTAGAAAATAATAATACCATTTATAATAACACAAACTTTTAAAGCACCAGGTACAAATATAACAAATTATATGTAAGACTTCTGCATAGAAAACTATAAAAGTTGGCTTAGAGAAATTTTTAAGAACTCTAAATAGAGGGATATTATAGATTGAGAGACTCAATGATGTAAATATGTCAAATTGACTGATAAATTCAATAGAATCCTAATAAAAATCTCAGCAGTGTAAGTGTGTGTGTGTGTGTGTGTGTGTGTGTGTGTGTGTGTGTGTACTTCAAGTTGATTCTAAAATTAATATGGAAATGCTAAGGGCCAACAATGGTCAAGACAATCTTAAAGAAGGAAAAAGTTGGAGAAATTACACCACCAGATACCAAGATGTATTATAAGACTTTATTATTCACGGCAGTATGATATTGGTATAAGGGTAGACACATAAATCAATGAAGTAGAACAGAGTCCAGAAACAGATCCTTACATATATGGACACATGATTAATGAAAAAAGTGGTACCAGATAGTGGTGGGGAGAGGCATTTCCCCTGCCCCACAGAATTAGTTCTGGTCCAGTTGGATATCCACCAAGAAAAAAAAAAAAAAGAATCTTGACTCTCAGCTCACACTATACTCAAAAATTATTTTCAGTTGGAATGTAAATCTAAAAGTAACAGTTAAAACAATAAAGATTCTAGGGAAATAATAGGAGAATATCTTCATGAGCTAGGAATAGGGAAAGATTTCAAGGAAAAGATCAAAAAATTACTTTAAAAAACAAACTAATATACTGGTATCAAGAGTAGAAGATATCTGAAAAATTAATTCCTCAGAGGAAAACCAAAAAAAAAATCCAAATATAAAATTTAGGTGTATAAATTAACTTCCAACTTCAACAAATATGTAGCTCTTAACTTCTACAGTAAATGTTTTAAAATATAAAAATATCTTTTATCCCAATAACCATAATCTAGAACCTCAATGTTTTATTTTTTCTCTGATTGGATTGGGATGACAGGTTGACCTTTCTCACTAGAAACCAAGGTCATATCAATTCACTAACACCCTTTCAGTCTTTAGTAGCTCTTATCTAGCAATTCAAATATGGATCATTGGTTTTAATATTAAGTGGAGCTTGTTACTGAATGACATTTGTCTGATGCTGATAATTATACTTTTGTATTTCATATATATCATCTCCTGACAATCTGTTAGGGTACAGAAAGATTGCTGAACCCTTATCTTATCTTTCGTGACTTTTATTTTTATATGATTTTGCAACATATGTAATAAATCAGTAATGTTAGAAATACAGAATATTAAAAGTAAATACATGGATAAACAACAAGGTCCTACTGTATAGCACAGGAAGCTATATTCAGTATCCTGTGATAAACCAGAATGGAAAAGAATCTTTAAAAAAAGAGTGTATACATATGTATAACTGAATCACTTTGCTGTACAGCAGAAATTAACACAACATTGTAAATCAACTATACTTCAATAAATTTTAAAAAAGTAAATACACATGTAACAGCATTATAGACTCAATTTTTTTACTAAAAGATGTGCTCAAAGAGAAATATTGACCACTGGTTTAATTAAAATGCTTTAAATACTCAGAGAGAAACAGTTGCCAGAATTCTTGTCTGGTGGTGTGATCGTGATCAAGATAGTTTTACATTCAGCTTTATGTGGGTGCAGGGATTGGGAGAGGTAGTGTGCGTGTAGGGTTTATTGGTTGATTCGTATTTGGTTAGGGCATGATTTCCTTGGGATGTGCATTGTGATGTTTTAAATGAAAAGAGACGTGAGTATATGCATTACAATTAGATTATGTCTTTTTAAAAGTTATTTTTAAATATCTGTTATGAAGAGTGGTGAGCTATATGTCAGAAATGGGTAGATAATATTTAATTTTAGTTAATTTCTTTTATCCTAGGCTGAACAGATATCTGGTTTTCACATAAGATCGGTTCTCTGCGTACCTATTTGGAATAGCAACCACCAAATAATTGGTAAGACATTACCTAAATAGTTCAAACTTCTTTTATAAAGAAGTACAATTTACTTTAAAATACATCCATCTCTTTTTTAAATGTTCCCCTTTTTATGTCCAGGACTCATCAACTTATGTCTCATACTCTTGTGTAATCTCGTAAGTGAAGACTTCTGATGAATCAGTGTTAATCAGGACAATGAACAAATATTTATTCCTTTAAATAAGAACCAATCTTTTTGAAGTTGGAGGGGATTTCAGAAAGCAGCTAACTGAACTCTTTTATCTTACCCTGTGGAAACTGAGGCCCAAAGAGAGAGAAAAGACTTGCATAAGGTCACAAAGTGAGTTAGTAGCAGAGTCCCAAGTAAAACTCCAGCTTCTTAACTCCTAGTACATCTGTATATTTACATCTATGCTTTTACACGTGGAGTAAATGCAAAGGAAGAAAGGACGTGCATTGTTAGGCATATACTGTACATGTGTCTTTCTGCCTGGATGGTTCCAAAATAGGTCCAATTCCTGAATAAGGGAATTGTGGACCAAAGCAGTTTCCAATTTTTCTCCCCCTCCCTGCTCCTTTCCTTTCCTTGAAAATTCAGTTGGGAAATCTCAAACCTAAGAAAGAAGTCTGGGCGAGAAGGGGCCAGTTGTTAAAGTCAAGAAGGATGGAGACATTAGTTATTTAAACACAATGAAAATGTGTTATTTTTCTAAGAGACATAAGGTAACTAATACATTTGGTAACTAATGTAACTATTTGCCTCTCTTTGCTTCACCCTAAGGTTGCTTCTTAAACTCTAAGATATTAGACTTACCAAAGGATTCAGTATTCTGTAAATATTGTTAAGACTTGAATTCTAAGAGAATTTTTTCATCAGTTTGCTTAATTTGCAGAAAATACTAGTACATTATTGAACATAAAGTATATTCTAAGATTTGAGAATTTGAGCCCCTAGTACAAAGCATTGAATTACATCATGGGTAGAATTTTAAATATATTTAAGATGGTTTTTTTTTTTTGGCCACGCTGTGCAGCATGCGGGATCTTAGTTCCCTGACCAGAGAACCCCTGCCCCCTGCACTGGAAGCGTGGAGTCCTAACTACTGGACCTCCAGGGAATTCCCAAAATATGTAATATTTAAGTTTAAAGAGAAGAGAAATTTCATAAGAAACACCATACGTTATCTGTAGATGTCCAATGGCAATCTCACATGCAGTCCTACATTTCATTTCTAACAGTAAACATCTGTTATTCTTTCAAAACTAAGACTGTAGTTTGCCTGTTACACACTAAAAGCTTTGTATTTTATTATACATGTCTTCTAGCATATGACGACTTACCTCCCTGATGCGAAGTTAGGTGTTTTAAAAAATACAAGCATGCTTTAGAATTACAGTCATTTTTGTTTATACTAAATAGGGATACAAGGGAATGGTTTTCAAGATTGTTGAATTTTTCCAGTTAGACTTGTGTGCTTTAATAGTCGTGCCCCAAACATCTGGTATAATGCTGGAAATGAACTTTGGAAAGAAGACACACACAAGTTAAATTTGTTAAAGCTAGTTTAACCCCATTGGGAGCAGGCAACAAAGCTAACCTTGCTTTGAAAGTTAACTGTATCATAATTCCTAACAGTTCTTGAATGTTCTCTCCGTGTGGAACAATATGCTTTCCAAACATTAATCAAATGTTATCTCATTTAATCTTCATAACCCACTGAGACAGTTAACATTTTAATCCTCATTTTACTGATGAGGAAATTCAGTGTTAAAAATGTTAGGTAACATGCTCATGGTAACACCACTAATGGTGGAGTTGAAAATTCAAACCAAGACTGTCTAACTCCAGAGCGTATGTTCTTAATCACTATGCCATGCTGCCTGAACTCAAGCGCTGTGCTTCAGAGAATTGAAAAAAAAATTTAGTTATACATATTTAAAATTTTTTATATTTATATAATTATGTACATTATATTTTTATATATTTTTAATTTATATATAATTAAAAATTTTTAATGTATTGCATGTGTATATGTGTTTATATATACATACAGTTATAGATATTCAAGTATGTATATGTATATGTGTATACGTATGTAATTGTGTATATATGTGTATGCCAGATACATCAATTATTGTGCACAGTCGTCTTGAAAACCATTTTTAGGGAATCTGATTGATGCCTGGTAGAACTCCAGGCTTCCCTGAGACCTGGTCTGGATATCACAGCTGGAAAATAGACTGCATCCCTGTACACCTCAGATCTGCTCTCACGGAGGCAGCAGGTGTGAGAGTAACCAGGGATTAAGCTGAGTGTGTGCACTTAAAGGAGCATAGAGTCATCTTACTGTATTGTAGCAACATGGTGTCCAGCACCGAAAATGACCACATATCCCAACCTCTTCTCACAGGAGTGGCTCAAGTGTTAAATAGACTTGATGGGAAACCTTTCGATGACGCAGATCAACGACTTTTTGAGGTAAGAAAATAAATTTGTGAACCAGGGGTTACAGCTGAGTCACCAGTAGTCTCCTGGTTACAGCTTGCCCCCATTAGGAAGGATAAATAATTATTATTTGACATTTATTAATCATTATACTTTGACAGTGTGATGAAATTTAAAGGAAGGTTTAAAGGATATATCAATGTTTAGGTAAGATTTGATTCTCTTTTTTCATGAATTAGATGTTTTTACCCTAATTGATTGTTTTTTACAGAGTTGAATTGCCTTGCTCTTCTCTCCAAAGTGTTGTCTTATCTTTGTCTTGTTTGTGTGTGTTCAGTCATGAGACCTCTAGCCAGCTCTGCCAGGTGTACTGCCATCACCTTTCTTATGTCTACAAGCTTCTGTTTACTCCAGTCTGCCCTCTAGCTAGAGAGGTTAGCCTTGAACAGGCTTCCTAGTAGACTTTGTACCAGTAGCCAACATGAAAACCCCATGATTTTTTTTCTCCAGTTGAGGCTACATCAGGGCTTCTTTACTAATTGGTTCTAAATCTGAATCCTCTGTCCCCTTAACATTTACCTCATTTACACTCACTTGGTTTCCTTACCAAAATATTTTATAGCCTAGCTGCTGAAAGAGGTGGCTATTGGTTAAATGGGATGAAATTACTAAAATCAGTTCACAACCTAAATAAAGAATGCATTTAAACGGACTGTACGTTTTTAAATGTATTTAAAGTCATTTCTTCGCAATGACATTAACTTAATAATTTTTCTCATGTGCAATGTGAGTGATAAAGTTGTTACATGACAATAGTAATTAAGAATTTTAATGTACGTATTTCCCCAAGGCCTACCTCTGTATACAATAAAATTATATTTAAGGCCCATTCCTGATGACTGCCTGCTTTTATATTAGATTATGCCAATGAGTTATTGCAATTTTTAGTTAGTGAGCTTTCTCTTTCCTAGGCTTTTGTCATCTTTTGTGGCCTTGGCATCAACAATACAATTATGTATGATCAAGTGAAGAAGTCGTGGGCCAAGCAATCTGTGGCTCTTGATGTAAGTACAATATTTATGTCAGAATTTATGCTAAAAAGCCCTGATTTTATGAGGGGAAAAAGGTCCTCAATTTTTAATTATCTATTCATTGGGTCTTAATCATTTTAGAGTTATAGGTTTGAGTTTGATGAAAGCTAGAGACCCTCTCTAGAAAAATATACATACACACATAGTTTTACATATAATTTCAGGTGAAGCCCAGCCATGTACGGTGTACAGTAAATGCAAATTTTAAATATTAGGATTATTAAAAGAGATGATCCAAAATGAATTTGTCAGGATGTAAAATGTATTATGAATGTATTTTGAATATGTATAGATATTCTGGCAATTCACAACTTTTATTACCATAAGAAAAAAACCTCTCTATGAAGATATTTGACTCAGATGGGGGAAACTGATTCTGTCATTATGCACCCCTTCCTGTGCTAATGTAGTCACAGTCTCCTCACCCATGAATTGTTCATTTGGGTTCATAGTGTACACCCCCTTGTTTGTATAGCTCAGATACCTTCTGTCCTTAGACACAAAAATTATTACTGACACTCCCAAATTTCCAGCCCAATTGTGAGCCTTGTGACAATCTCACTTTTCAGAAACTGACTTATTTGTGTGGCCTTGTATGTTCTGTGTGTTTTATTTGTGCCAGTGTCAAAAGTAGCGTTCCCAGTCAGAATTCAAGTGTTGCCGTCTTGGTTTTGTCCCTCCCACCTCCACTCAACCCCTACCCCACCAGATACCAAACTCTCGACTCTAATAATCAGGTGGTATCACCTCAGTCCCTAGCCCAGGAATCCATATACAAGAATATCTGGAAGGATTTCTTTTTTTGGCCACACCACGTGGCTTGTGGGATTCTAGTTCCCCAACCAGGGATCAGCCAAGGATCAAACCCAGGCCCTCGGCAGTGAAATCGCAGAGTCCTAAACACTGGACCACCAGGGAATTTCCTCTGGAGTGATTTCTTATCTCAGAATTTTATGAAGACAAAAAACGATATGTTGAGAGCTACTGAACTCAAATTCTGGAATGAGATCTACCTATACTATAGTATACATTAACTTCTGAATAGATCTGTACTTTAGAATTATGTATTTATAAATATTGTACATGAATATGAATATCGTTAAGTTCTTTTGTTCCTAAATATATAAAATTAATACTCTGAGGCTCTTAGAGAACAGAGATGCTCCTAAAGCTGAATAACGGAATAAAGAAAGGAATTTACTATCGTTTTTAATAACTTTACTTTTATGATCCTGATTTCCATTTCGCATGAGCAGCAGGAACTTCATGAGAAATGTACTAATGTGTGCTTACATTTTCTGACAGTAAGGATCCTAGGATAAAAGGGGTAAAACTTTACCTGTAAGTCTAGAATACAGAGAAATTAAAGCAGGAATGTAGATGTAGAATATTACTTCTTCATTTTGAACATCAAGAATTGTCCTTTGGGGAGTCTTTCATAGATACTGCAAATGAAGCCTTACGTAACACTGATGAGAAATTTTCCAGGAAATATAAGTCAGGGTATTAAGGGACACATTATACACCTTTATGATCAAAAGAGGGAAGGAATGAAGGTCAAACAGAGGGTGTGGAAAGGGCATATGCAATCAGGAGCCAAGCCCCATTTATTCTACCTCCCCAAAACCTCTCCCATCCGGTTCCTCCTTTCCAGTTGCCACGGCAACCATCCTACTCAAGGGCTTCATTACCTCTTGACTGAGCAATTGTAATAGCCTTCTATTTGTTCTTCCTAAACCATATTTTAGATTGCATCATTCACCCACTCATAGACATTAAATTACTCCCCCATTACCTATTAAAGTACAAACTTCTGGCCTTTGAGGCCCTTGGAAATCTCATACCAAACAATCTTCCTGCCCCTGGCCCTCATTTCTGTTTTCAGAGTATTCTATGCAAATTACAAACTCAACTACTTCATAGTCTACAAATCAGCCACCTGCCTCTCTGCCCTCTGATCTTCGCTCTAACATCCTCTCCACTTTAGTTATTCTGTTCCAATTATGCCATCTCCCCTCAAAATTGTCCCATCATTCAAAGCTTAATTTAAATGTAACCTTCTCTCTATAAACCTTCTAATCTCATGGTTATTTGTTCCTCTCTTTGACCTATATTACAGTTAATGGTGAGTCTGTATGTTTTCCTCCACTAGAACATATGTCCATCAAAGCATATGTTCATGTCTTAGCTATCTTTTATTCCTTTTGGTGTTTTATATATAATGGTACTCAATAAAAGTGTATTGAATAAATGAATGCATGCAGCCACAAATAATTATTTTGGTCTGCCACATCAACATTGCAGAAGGGGAAAGCTAGGGCTGTGATGGAGGAACTGGCAGTCATTTTAGTGACAGTCTTGCTGGCCACATAGCAGCACCTCTGTATTCCCTTCCTCCTTTATAAGCCATGAGTAGAAAATTGTTATTTATTTATTTGGGTGTGGGACCTCTTCCCAGATACTGTGTTCCCTGGGGTATTTCCTTAGATGATGATTAAGAGACCAGTCTGGCTTCCTGAAGGTGGGGAAGAAGAAGAGAAGTGAAATGGATGATTCTCCGTGAGCCATCCTCTAAGCTCCAAGGAGAGATTTCTCTCTAACTGGGTGATTAAAGAAGTTAGACTTCTAGGATGCCAGCAGAATGCCATTTGATTCTTTGTCACCCCTCTTCCTTTAAACCTACTCTGTTGAATCAATCTTCCCTACTCTTGAGTGAAGTCTGGTAGATTCCACAGCTCTTCTGACATACTCAGGTGTTAAATAGTCTCTGAGCTTTTCCCCTTGCCCAGGATTAGAAGCCTATGGTCAGGAGAGGGTCATAGTGGGCTTTGTGACTCTTCCTCACTTCACTTCCTCCCCTAAGACAGGTGCAAGGAGGTTGGATGAGAGGGCAAAGCCTTACAAGACTGATGCTGTCCTAAGTTGGTTTCAGGGCCCTCTATATCAGACATCAGCATTCTCTTTTTATCATGAGTTGCTTTTATAAATTCTTAGAGGACTCTCGGGGCTAGCAATCTCCTGATAGCCATCCCTGATGTGGGTTTGCCTCTCCTGACTGACAGGTTATAATCCCCTCTCAGCCCCTGGCTTCCAGGGGCCCATCCAGACCCTTCTTCTGTGGGGATCATCTCACTCTTCCAGGAAATTCTCTTGGTCAGGGCCTGTTTTTGTTTCTTTTTTTAATTGTGGTAAAACAGACACAACATAAAATTTACTATTTTTAAGCACACAGTTCAGTGGCATTAAGTACATTCACATTGTTGTGCAACCATCACCACCATACATCGCCAGAACTTTTTCATCTTCCCAAACTGAAACTCTGTGCCCATTGACCCCCAACTCCTCATTCTTCCTTCCATGCAGCCCATGGCAACCACCATTCTACTTTATGTCTATGAATTTCACTACTCAAGATACTTCATATGAGCAGAATCATACAGTACTTGTCCTTTTGTGACTGGCTTATTCCACTTAGCATAGTGTCTTTAAGACTCATCCATGTTGTAGCACGTGTCAGAATTTTCTTTTTAAGGCTGGTTAATATTCTATCGTAAGTATATACCACCTTGTGTTCATTCATTCATCTACTGATAGACACTTGGGTTGCTTCCATGTCAAAGTCCTTTTAAGCCTGGGTATCTTTCATAGGTCCATTTGGTCCATGGGAAAACTCACATGTCTTCAACCATTAGATTGAAATGCAAGTCTTCTGCAAAGCAGCTCTCTTCTCCTGCCCACTAACTTTTGGAATTTTTAGGCATGAATCAGGTACCAGTCTCTGTTCCCACACTATACTCTGGGGAAATACACTGTAGGTCCTACAAGTGGTTCTCTGGAAGGAACTCTCAAGAAACCCTAAGAAATCCTCAATATGGGGCTCTCATGAACTGTTACCCTTTTTACACAGTGCAGAGTTGGGAAACCAGCACCTTAACTTGGAGGCAGGGGCATCTTCTTTCCAAGTCCTACATGGAAGGCCTAGATGGCCTTAGCACTCCCTTTAGAATGTGATACCTGTTGGTCTCAACTATAAACTCAGACAGAGTCTCATTTAAACATCCTATTCTGTCTATCAAAATGATTTTTTCCAGACCAAGTTACTGTCAGACCATGATCCAATGATTGTCTAAATGATAAGTGTCAGGCCTGGGAAGACCCATGTTTATTTGTAGGTACCATGGATCCAGGTTCTCAATTACAAAGCCAAATGTAACACATCAGCAGAAATGGAATTGTTCCCACTTGTAAATTCTTCTTTACTGACAATATGTTGGATTATGTAAACACTTCTTTTGGAGAAAAGAACAAAAGGAAACACAAATTAATTGCTCTCTTGAAATGATTATGTAGTAATTAGTTCCCCATTGTAGCCACTACTACATCGTAAGTTACTTAAAAAAAGAAAAAAAGAAAGAAAGAAAGAAAAACTCTGGAAGCTGTTCTCTGTGAAAATTCCAGGCTCTTATTGAGCTGGTTTATAAATTTATGATCAAATTATGGCTTTTAAAAAGGCACTAAGAAAATAATCATGCCAAATTTCTTGAACTTCTTTGAATAGCCAGTAAAGACCAACTAAACAGATAGTGTGAGCTTCAACTTTTCACTTGCTGCTTTCTGTTGCCCAAAGAAAAGTCTCACAGTTGACATGCTGATTGGGCTTTTGGGGTATTCTAGCATAGCCCACACATTAGAATCAACAGGGTGCTTTTAAAAAATATTGATGCCTGCACCCTTTTCTAAACTGATTGAATCAAAATCTCCAGAAATAGAGACTGAGCATACGTATTTACAAAAAGTTCTTCATGTGACTCTGATGCACAGTGCAAGGTGAGAACCATTGGCACAGAGTGATCTATTTGTGGGTTAATTTCTCCAAGTCTTTCTTTCACAAAAAGCAACCACAGTATTGGATATCAGTACTTCCTTTATAAATATTTGTTGAATTAGGTTGAAGACAGTAGATGAAATGAGGTGAGGCTAAAGGGTGCTATCTCCTCCTTGCTTTAAATACCCATTTACTCTTTGACTCCTTCTGATGGCTTCCATTGTCACCTCTCCTTTGAGGAGTCATCTGGAATGTTATCAGTGAACACCTATGCCCAGTCCCCATTCTCAGTTCTTAACTTCTCTTATCTGTTCATGGTGTTAACTATTTTCTCTGATCACAGAAAAGAAAATAACCAGTCCACCATGGTAATTAACCTGTAAATGACTGGTTTATTTCATGGCCATAAGAGAGACCAGGATCCAGAGCAAAGATAGATGAACCTTAAAAACAAGGAACAGGGCAGCAATTTTAGTATTACAAGACTCATCATGTAATTTACTAGAATTTTATAGCTATCTATAATATATTCCATTTTCTTTAGTAAAAGGAGAAACAGTTTCTATTCCAGTGCCTAGAATAGTTCTCGACACATAGTAGGTACTCAATAAATATTTGCTTAGTTATATTATTTTTTAATTTATTAGTTTATTTATGAATAAATGAACCTAATTTCATACCTAACTTGATACCTAATGGTATCTGAAGCATTTTGTGACTTGCTAACAGCTTCTGTAAGCATCTGTTTTTGCAAATTTAGGACATAGTCTTGAAATATCTATGAAAACTGTGATTTCCAGTTTATAATTTTGTAAATGAATTCCACAAATTCTACAAAACTAGCTCTGTGGGGCATTCCTTGAGGTAGCAATGAGGAAGTATATATGGTTTTTTTTTTTTTTTATTTTGGCCATGCGGGATCTTAGTTCCCCGACCAGGGATCGAACACGCACCCCTTGCATTGGGAACACAGAATCTTAATCACTGGACTGCCAGGGAAGTCCCAGTAGATATGTTTTTGTTTCTTTTGTCTCAATAATATCTGCTGTAGGTAATTAGGGTCACAAAGTATTTTTAAAAATCTTTTTGTTTGGAGGCAGATCAGTCATAACTCTAGAGATTTTCCTGCTTTCCATGTTTTCTACTACATCCTCCCTTGGCTTCTATGACCCTATACCTAGGTGGTTCTTCTCTGGTCTTTCATTTGCAAATCTCCTCTCTTCAGCCCTCTTCTGAATATTCTTCAAGGTTGAATCATGTGACCCATTTGCTCCTATTTTCTCTCTATACACGCTTTCCCTGAGCAACTTCAGCTACTCATTTGGCTTTAACTGAGATGACCTCCAATATGTATTCCTAGTTCACTCTTTCTCTCTCTTTGAAGCTTCAGACTTTCATTTCCAACTAACTCTTAGTTCTTTTATGTACGTCCAAAAGTTCAGACTTAACATATGTAACAATTACAATCCCTATTAAAAAATATGTATATATGTTATTAATAGAATATTGGTATGATGTTTTCATTCACAGTGGTTTATAATTAACTTCTCTTCTCCCTGGCTTTCCACATCCAGCCATTTGCCAGGTTCAGTCAATCTGGTTCCTGCAGTATCTCCTTTTTCACTGCCATCTCTGTAGTTCAGGTCTCTATTTTCTCTTTCCTGTATTAATGCTGCTTATTCAAGCTGATAATCCTGGCTCTAGTTTCTTCTTTCCCCACCCATGGTACTCAGAATGTACGGATTTGTTTTCCTAAAGTATAATATTGGCCATATCTCTTCTGTGCTCTAAAATAAATCAGTGCCTTCCCATTGCCTACAAATTAGACCTTTCAAGATCCTCCACTATTGACATCAATATTCTTTTTACCTTAGTTTTCACTGCCTCCATCTAGGAAAAAAATCTCTATTATTATGTGTTTCTCAGAAATATCCAGAGATTCCCACTCTGGGTCTTTTCTCCATTTGCTTGAAAAACCTTTTAACAAACCTCAAATTTCACCTCTTCCCTTCATGTTTCCTGATGTGCCCTCAAGAGATGTGATTGTTCCTTTAATCTCTTTACAAAAGGGCTATTGTCACATAAAATCTCTGTTGTGTTGGTTGATCTTCAGATAGAAATATTTTACACTAGTAAAAACATAGTGCTTACCATTTAAGTCTTTGGTAATAAGGATGAAGATTAATCAAATTGCTTTCTTATGATTCTTTTATACTAAATATGACCCCTATATGATATAATTTTTTTCTTATATTTTTAAGTGTTTTTAAGTTTAAACAATGTATTATGGTTATAGGAGATGTAAAATCAGAAATCAAAATCAGTGGTAACCTACTGCTTAGAGCTTACCACCTTATCATTTGGGTTGACAATTTTTTCTTTCTTTTTTCTTTCAGCCTTTTTAAAGGCTGTCTTCTGAATTCCACTGTTACTAATGAAAAATCTGACATTATTCTTGTAAATGTAAAGTGTCTTTATTTCTCACTGCTTTTAACATTTTCTTTTTAATCTTGGTTTTACAGTCATTTGACTATGATGTGTCTAGGTGTGTTTTTCTTTGTATTTCTTTTTCTTGGGTTTCACTGATTTTCTTGGACCCAAGGGTTGATAGCTTTCATTAATTTTGGAAAATATTTGGCTAATATCTCTTCAAATATTTATCTTTCTTTATTTCTGTCTTTCTGGGCCCAGTTACATGTATGTTGAATCGTGTGATATTGGCCCCCAGATCTCTGACACTTGTAATGTTTTCATTCTTTTTTCCTTTATGCTTCAGTTTGGGGGGGGTGGTTTCTACTGAACTTTCTTAGAGTTTGCTGATTCTTTCTTTTTTCTAGTCTTCTATAAAGTCCATCCATTTCTGATATTTTATTGTACTCTGTTGTATTAATATTATATGTTTCAGTTCTAGACATTTTGACTTAGTTCTTTTATAAGCTTTGGTTTCTCTGCTGAAATATCCCAACAGTTATTATGTCTAACTTTTCCTCTAAATTTTTAACCTACAATTCTTCACAAGTTATTTATATCACTCATCTTTATTTCTAACATCAGGGGCATTGATGACTCTGCCTCTATTGAATATTTCTTTTCTTGGTGAGGGATCACATTTTTCTGTTTCTTTGCCTGTCTTCATAAATATTTATTGCATGTGAAACATCTTGTGTAGAAAAACAGGAGTAGATAAAGGTTTTAGTGGGTACCGTTTGAGCTAAATAATATTTTTTGTTGTGTTCTGTTTTTCCAGATAGGATATGTGATTTTTTTTTATGTCAGGCCGCTAGCATGAGGGGTTGATCATTCAAATTCAACCATCTGTGGTGCTTAGCTGAAAACAGGCAAAGCTTTTGTTAGTTTCCCTTTATTTCCGGTCTCAGAAGAGATTATGGAGATCTCCTTTTGCCCTTCAACCCAACCCCAAATACTCAGGCTCTGTTCAGGATTTGAGTTTTGAAGGCGTTTGAGTTGCAGCTTAAAGTTCATTTCAGTTGACTTCTGGATTCAACTCCATCAGGGCCTAAAACCTAACTAATGTACACGAGTATACGATTTCAATTTTCCAGCTCTGCACGCACCACCACTTTCATGGGAAACTTCCCATGGAGGAGTAATTTCAAGCTGAGAAATTTACTTTTGCATCTGTGGCTCCAGATACCTATATGCTGTGCCAGCCCACCCTGTTATTAAAAATTTGGCTCGTTTTCCTCCTTTCAGCAGTCACTCTACTGATGATAGGCTCATTGTCCTACTGTAAGCAGCTGGTCCCAGGTATGAAAGCAACCCCTGCTTTCCATTCATCTATAAAGGCTGTCTCTTGACTGGAATGTAGTTCATTTGTGTTTCTCTCTGTCCACCACTCACTCTTTGACAGCTTTAAAATGACAGCTTTATTTTGTCTTTTTTCTTATTGTTATGAAGAGGGTAGCAATCTTTTAAGATCTTCTTTATCCTATCAGGAAGTGGAAACCTCTGGCCAATTCCTTTTACTTTCCACTGCTGATATGGATCTATTAGATATTAACTTTTCTTTGTAATGTCATGATATTTTGTCAGGAAGGGAGTTGAATATTTTTATAGTCTGTCATCATCAGTCTTCTCTTTGAATTGCTAATATTTCTTGCTTTATATATTTTTGATTCCATATTTTTTGCAAAAACAGATTCACAACTGAGAATTGTTTCTTTGACAGATTCAAAATTACTCTTTTGTTTTATTTGATTGCTTTTTACTTTGAAATCTACTTAGTTTGAACTTAATGTTGTCATCTGTGCTTCTATTTTTTTAATTTATTGTATTTTAAGAATACGTCTATTCAATGAGTATTTCTTATGTTCTAAGCACTGTGCTGGGCACTGGAGATAAAGCAGTGAGCAAAACAGAGCTGGTGCCTTTCCTTACAGAGCTTAGAATGTGAAGTAAACAAACAAACAAAAAAGTCTTGCAAATCAGAATCTAATCAGTTGTGATAAATTCTGTGCAGAAAAAATACAGGATGTCATAAAAGCATCTAGCAGGGGTAAACTGGGGTTTTAGGTAAGTCTTTTCTAAAGGATATACGTTTAAACTGATAATTCCTTACTCATTCTTTTATTTTTATTATTTCTGGTTAATTTTGTTTTAGGCATATTTCCTATAAATTCATACATCTGAATTTAATTTTTTAATCCAATCTGAGAATCTTTTTTTTTTAAAATAAGGTGTTTGGTTTTAAGTCTATTGTCTTATTCTTTCTGAATTTTTACTTTATTATGTTTTGCTTTTTCTGAATTCTACTATATGTATTATATTTTGCTTGATTTGTTTTACTTCAGTGAAGTGAAAGTTCTTTATCATGCTCCTTTTACAAAAGCATTCTTTAATCAGTATATTTCTAATTAATAAAGACAAAATTGAAACTGTATCTTTTAACTCTCCACTATGTAAGAAAATGAATTGAATATGTGCTTACCTCAGTTTGCTTGTTTTTGTTCATGTATTAAAGGGTTTTAATTACATTATAAGTAATAAATTATTACATTTACAAAATGCAGTTACTTTTCCAAGCAGCACTACTTATATTTTTCCATATTAATATAACTGTATTTCTAATACTTATTTGGACATAGATTCTGTTTGGTAATCTAATCTTGCCTACCAAATCACCCCAAAACTTACTAGCTTAAAATGTCAATTTGGTTATTTCTCAATTGGAAGTATATCTTAATATATCATCACCCCAAAAAGTTCCCCCATGCCTCTTCCCAGAGACACCTACCACCAACCCCAGAGACAACTACTGTTCTAATTTTTCCATGAGGAATTAGTTTTACCTGTTTAGAATTTCATATAAATTAAACTATACAATATATACTCTTCTGTGTAAGGCTTCTTTCAACCAGCATAATGCATTTGAGATTCATTCATGTTGGGTATATAAGTTTTTCCTTTTAATTGATGAGTAGTATTCCATTGTGGGATTATACCACAGGATTATCCATTCTCCTATTGATCAATATGCTTGTGTTTCCAGTTTGGGGCTTTATGAATTACTGCTATGAACATTTTTGTATAAGTATTTTTGTGAACATATACTTTTACTTCTCTTGAGCTAATACATAGTATTAGAATTACTGGTCAAAAGGTCAGTGTATATTTAGCTTTACAAGAAATTATAAGATTTTTTTTTCCTGTGTGATTGTACCATTTTAGTTTCCTACGAAGTAACTATTACAGTTTTATTTGCTTCACAATGTCACAAATGTTTGGTGCCATAATTGTTTTTAATTTTAGCCTTTCTGGTAAGTCTATAATGGCATTTTATTGTGGTTTTAATTTTCATTTCACTGATGACTAATAAAGTTATATACTTTTTCATGTACTTATTTACCATTTGTATATCTTCTCTTGTGAACTGTCCAAACTTTTTACCACTTTTAATTGGACTACTTGTCTTTTTATTTTTAGGTAGTAGGAATTCTTTATATATTCTGGATACCAGTGTTTGGTCAGATATATGTATTGTGAATATTTTCTCCAAATCTGCACCTTGCCTATTCATTTTCTGAAAGGTGTCTTTTGATGAGCACATATCTTTAGTTTTGATGAAGTCTAATATATCATTTAAAAATTTCTTTTAAGGTTATTACTTTCTGTGATCTGAGAATCTTTGCCTGCCCTCAAATCAAGAATATATTCTTTGATGTTTTCCTTGTTTTCCTCTAAAAGCTTTATGGTTTTAGCTTTTACATTTAGATATATGATTTATCTCAATAATTTTTGTATACAGTAGCAGTTGAGGTTCATTTAAAAAAAAATCTGTACCATTTATTGAAAAGTTCTTCTTCCTCCCCTGAATCACTTTGGCACCTTTGTTGAAAAACAAATGACTATAAGTGTCAGTTCACTTCTAGCCTGTCCATTCTTTTCCACTGAGTTGTTGATCCTGAGCTCTTACACTTTAAAAAAATCTTTATTAACTCCAGTGTGGGTTTAAATTCTGCTGTCATAATTTGGGTTCCCTTGAAATTTTTCCATTTGTTACACCCATCTCCATTTGTATGTTGTTGCCTGTGTATTCAATCACTGAATAAATATTTGTTCAGCTTCTGCTTTGTGGTAGATGCTGTTCTAGGTACTGACGATTCAGTAGTAAACAAATAATTTTCATATTCTTATTGACCTTCTATTCTAGTGTGAAAAGACAGGCAGTAGATAAGTAAACAAATAGATTAGCAAGATAAATCCATGATGTTGTGTCATACAGAAAACAAAGCAGGATGTTTTCATAATGACTAGAAATAGGGAGCTACTGTTGTATGTCCCAGAGAGCCCTCCCTGAGAAAGTAACAGCTGAGCTTTGTTGTCTCATTCTTTTGTTTGTATTTTAAATTTTGTCCCAACATATTTTACCTATATGTTTTTCTGCTGTAGTTTCAATGAGGCTCTTTCTTCTTGTATCTTGTTGAAGACACTAAGCATAAGATTGCTGAAAGGTAACAACACTTGTATGAAGTGATTATCTGAGTTTTCAGGATGATGCGCTTTCTCTTGATTTCAGTGTTTACCAACTGGCAAGGCTTTGTGATTGGCCTTGAGCCTCTCTCACTGTCCACTTCCATACTATAGAATCCCATTTATTAGATACACAAAAAGGGGGCAAGCTGATATACTTAGTTCCATGTTGAGTCAGTACCCAGTATGTAGGCACAGATCTAGTGTGGTTCTGCCAGGCTGAAATGGTGTATTCTCCCTTTAATCCAGTGAACTCTGGATCTGTTGGGTATAGGGATGTGTCTGTATGTCTGGTTCACCTTTGTGTGTCCAGTGCCAGCACAGGACCTGGCACATAGTAGACATGCAAAAAATATTTGTTGAATGAATCCAGTACAGTAAAGTACAAATAAAGATCACAATTAAAGTACAATAAGAATCTCAACCCTCAGTATACACTACTGGTAGGGTTTTTTATGAAGTACAGTAGAAGGGTTAAAAGTGTGGGCTTTTGGGCTTCCCTGGTGGTGCAGTGGTTGAGAATCTGCCTGCTAATACAGGGGACATGGGTTCGAGCCCTGGTCTGGGAGCATCCCACATGCCGCGGAGCAATTGGGCCCGCAGCCACAACTACTGAGCCTGCGCGTCTGGAGCCTGTGCTCCGCAACAAGAGAGGCCGCGATAGTGAGAGGCCCACTCACTGTGATGAGGAGTGGCCCCCGCTTGCCACAACTAGAGAAAGCCCTCGCACAGAAACGAAGACCCGACACAGCAAAAATAAATTAATTAATTAATTTTAAAAAAAGAAAAGAAAAGTGTGGGCTTTAAAATTAGACTGTTAGGATTTTAATTCTAGCTCTGCCACTTTCTGTATATTTCTTGGCAAGTCACTTAACTTCTCTGTGCTTCGTTTTTCTCACTTTCCAACCTTGTGGGGTTGTTAAGAGGATTAAAGGAAATAATGCAAGTTAAACCTTTAGCACAGTGCTCATAAAATGTCAATAATAATTGTTGCTTATAATATCCCCCCATCATACAGTGTTTTATTGGTAGTCACTCTGTCCCCCAAGATGAAGGCTAATCCTTCAAAAACAGCTGTCATTCAGTAGGTCAACTGATTAATTATCTGCTTAGTGCAGATCCTGGGTCTCTGAGTAAGAGCCCTGACAGGAGAGAAAGGAGCAATGCTCTCCCATTCCATCTTCTTTCAGGCCGGGGGAATGCTTTATTTCAGGGGTGAAACATGGTTACGCTGCCTGTCATTTTCCTCAGTTTAGCTGCACCTGCCTTATAAATGGGGAAAATTCTTCCCAGAATCTAGCAGTGGGTTATCAGTTTTAGTGATGATTTCTGGGTTTTCATTTAGGTATTTTGTGCAAAGTGGGAGACCCTACATGGAGAATCAGCCAGATAACATTTTAAAAAATAAACTCTGTTTTTAGAACAGTTTTAGATTTACAGAAAAAACTGGAAGGATAATACAGAGAGTTTCCATATATGTTGTACCAAGTGTCCCCAATTATTAACATCTTACATTAGTATGGTACATTTTATAATTAGTGAACTGATATTGCTACATTATTATTAACTAAAGTCCCTATTTCCCTCACATTTCCTTAGGTACCTAATATCCTTTTTCTGTTCTAGGATCCCATCCAGAAAACCCAGTTACATTTAGTCACCATGTCTCCTCAGGCTCCTCTTGGCTAACAGCGTTTCAGGCTTTCTTTTTTTTGATGACCTTGAGAATTTTGAGGAATACTGATCAGGTATTTTGTGAGAATTTCTATTGATATTTCTCTGATGTTTTTCTCATGACCAAACTGAGGTTATGGGTCTGGGGGAGGAAAACCACAGAGGTAAGGTGACATTTTCATTACATCATGTCAAGGGCACATACTTTCAACATGACATATCACTGTTGATGTTGACCTTGATCACCTGACTAGGGTAGTGTTTCTCAGGTCTCCCCACTGTGGAGTTACTCTCCTCTTCCCCACCTTTCCATACTGAAATCTTGGAAGGAAGTCCCTATGCACACCTAAGGAGTAGGGAGTTATGCTTGACCTCCTTGAGGAAAGAAATAGCCACATACATTATCTAGAATTCTTTATACAGGGTATTTCTCTTCTACCAACTTACTGGTTGGTTGAATATTTATTCAATTAGTTATTTATCTTAGTATGGACTCAAGGATGTACATTTTATACTTTGGATAATAATAATAAATAAACTACTACTTTATCATGTATCATTTTTTTAACATCTTTATTGGAGTATAATTGCTTTAAAATGGTGTGTTAGTTTCTGCTGTATAACAAAGTGAATCAGCTATACATATAACCCCATATTTCCTCCCTCTTGCACTTCCCTCCCACCCTCCATATCCCACCCCTCTAGGTGGACACAAAGCACCAAACTCATCTCTCTGTGCTATGCGGCGGCTTCCCACTAGCTATCTGTTTTACATTTGGTAGTGTATATATGTCCATGCCGCTCTCTCACTTCATCCCAGCTTACCCTTCCTCCTGCCCATGTCCTCAAGTCCATTCTCTACATCTGTCTTTATTCCTTTCCTGCCCCTAGGTTCTTCAGAAACTTTTTTTTTTTTTAGATTCCATATATATGTGTTAGCATACGGTATTTTTCCCTTTCTGACTTACTTCACTCTGTATGACAGTCTCTAGGTCCATCCACCTCACTACAAATAACTCAAATTCGTTTCTTTTTATGGCTGAGTAATATTCCATTGTCTATATGTGCCACATCTTCTTTATCCATTCATCTGTCGATGGACACTTAGGTTGCTTCCATGTCCTGGCTATTGTAAATAGAGATGCAATGAACATTGTGGAATTATGCTTTTCTTAAGGTATATGCCCAGTAGTAGGATTGCTGGGTCATATGGTAGTTCTATTTTTAGCTTTTTAAGGAAATTCAATACTGTTCTCCATAGTGGCTGTATCAATTTACATTCCCACTAACAGTGTAAGAGGGTTCCCTTTTGTCCACACTCTCTCCAGCATTTGTTGTTTGTAGATTTTTTGAGGATGGCCATTCTGCCTGGTGTGAGGTGATACCTCATTGTAGTTTTGATTTGCATTTCTCTAATGATTGGTGATGTTGAACATCCTTTCATGTGTTTGTTGGCAATCTGTATATCTTCTTTGGAGAAATGGCTATTTAGATCTTCTGCCCATTTTTGGATTGGGTTGTTTGTGTTTTTGATATTGAGCTGCATGAGCTGCTTCTATATTTGGGGGATTAATCCTTTGTCAGTTGCTTCGTTTGCAAATACTTTCTCCTATTCTGAGGGTTGTCTTTTTGTCTTATGGTTTTCTTTCCTGTGCAAAAGCTTTTAAGCTTCATTAGGTCCCATTTGTTTATTTTTGTTTTTATTTCCATTTCTCTAGGAGATGGGTCATAAGGATCTTGTTGTGATTTATGTCATAGAGTATTCTGCCTGTGTTTTCCTCTAAGAGTTTTTAGTGTCTGGCTTTACATTTAGATCTTTAATCCATTTTGAGTTCATTTTTGTGTAGGGAGTGTTCTAATTTCATTCTTTTACATGTAGCTGTCCAGTTTTCCGAGCACCACCTATTGAAGAGGCTGTCTTTTTCCATTGTATAGTCTTGCCCCCTTTATCAAAGATAAGATGACCATATGTACGTGGGTTTATCTCTGGGCTTTCTTTCCTGTTCTATTGATCTATACTTCTGTTTTTGTGCCAGCACCATACTGTCTTGGTTACCGTAGCTTTGTAGTAAAGTCTGAAGTCAGGGAGCCTGATTCCTCCAGCTCCATTTTTCTTTCTCAAGATTGCTTTGGCTATTCAGGGTCTTTTGTGTTTCCATACAAATTGTGAAATTTTTTGTTCTAGTCCTGTGAAAAATGCCATTGGTGGTTTGATAGGGATTGAATTGAATCTGTAGATTGCTTTGGGTAGTATAATCATTTTCACAATGTTGATCCCTCAAATCCAAGAACATCGTATATCTCTCCATTTGTTTGTATCATCTTTAATTTCTTTTACCAGTGTCTTATAGTTTTCTGCATACAGGTCTTTTGTCTCCTTAGGTAGGTTTATTCCTAGGTATTTTATTCTTTTTGTTGCAGTGGTAAATGGGAGTGTTTCCTTAATTTTTCTTTCAGATTTTTCATCATTAGTGTGTAGGAATGCAAGAGATTTCTGTGCATTAATTTGGTATCCTGCTACTTTACCAAATTCACTGATTGGCTCTAGTAGTTTTCTGGTAGCATCTTTAGGATTCTCTATGTATAGTAACATGTCATCTGCAAACAGTGACAGTTTTATTACTTCTTCTTTTCCAATTTGGATTCCTTTAATTTCTTTTCTTCTCTGATTGCTGTGGCTAAGACTTCCAAAACTATGTTGAATAATAGTGGTGAGAGTAGGCAACCTTGTCATGTTCCTGATCTTAGTGGAAATGGTTTCAGTTTTTCACCATTGATAATGATGCTGGCTGTGGGTTTGTCATATATGGCTGTTATTATGTTACGGTAAGTTCCCTCTATGCCTACTTTCTGGAGGGTTTTTATCATAAATGGGTGTTGAATTTTGTCGAAAGCTTTTTCTGCATCTATTGAGATGATCATATGGTCTTTATTCTTCAGTTTGTTAATATGATTTATCACATTGATTGATTTGCATATATTGAAGAATCCTTGAATTCCTGGGATAAACCCCACTTGATCATGGTGTATGATCTTTTTAATGTGCTGTTGGATTCTGTTTGCTAGTATTTTGTTGAGGATTTTTGCATCTATGTTCATCAGTGATATTGGCCTGTAGTTTTCTTTCTTTGTGACATCTTTGTCTGGTTTTGGTATCAGTGTGGTGGTGGCCTCGTAAAATAAGTTGGGAGTGTTCCTCCCTCTGCTATAGTTTGGAAGAGTTTGAGAAGGATAGGTGTTAGCTCTTCTCTAAATGTTTGATAGATTTCGCCTATGGAGCCATCTGGTCCTGGGCTTCTCTTTGCTGGAAGATTTTTAATCACAGTTTCAAGTTCAGTGCTTGTGATTGGTCTGTTTATGTTTTCTATTTCTTCCTGGTTCAGTGTTGGAAGCTTGTGCTTCTCTAAGAATTTGTCCATTTCTTCCAGGTTGTTCATTTTATTGGCATATAGTTGCTTGTAGTAATCTCTCATGATCCTTGGTGTTTCTGCAGTGTCAGTTGTTACTTCTCCTTTTTCATATCTAATTCTATTGATTTAATCGTCTCCCTTTTTTTCTTGATGAGTCTGGCTAATGGTCAATTTTATTTATCAATTTTGTTTATCTTCTCAAAGAACCAGGTTTTAGTTTTATTTATTTTTATTTATATTTTTGCGGTACGTGGGCCTCTCACTGTTGTGGCCTCTCCTGTTGCGGAGCACAGGCTCCGGACGCACAGGCTTAGCGGCAGTGGCTGACGGGGCCAGCCGCTCCGTGGCATGTGGGATCTTCCCAGACTGGGGCACAAACCCGTGTCCCCTGCATCGGCAGGCAGACTCTCAACCACTGTGCCACCAGGGAAGCCCAGTTTTATTGATTTTGCTATCATTTCCTTCATTTTTTTTCACTTATTTCTGATCTGGTCTTTATGATTTTTTTCCTTCTGCTAGCTTTGGGGGTTTTTGTTCTTTTTCTAACTGCTTTAGGTGTAAGACTAGGTTGTTTATTTGAGATGTTTCTTGTTTCTTGAAGTAGGATTGTATTGCTATAAACTTCCCTCTTAGAACTGCTTTTGCTGCATCCCATAGGTTTTGGGTCATTGTGTTTTCATTGTCATTTGTTTCTAGGTATTTTTTGATTTCCTCTTGGATTTCTTCAGTGATCTCTTGGTTATTTAGTAGTTGTTTAGCCTCCATGTATTTGTATTTTTTACAGATTTTTCCCTGTAATCGATATCTCGGCTCATAGGGTTGAGGTTGGAAATGATAGTTGATATGATTTCAATTTTCTTAAATTTACCAAGGCTTAATTTGTCACCCAAGATATGATGTATCCTGGAGAATGTTCCATGAGCACTTGAGAAGAAAGTGTATTCTGTTGTTTTTGGATTGAATGTCCTATAAATATCAATTAAGTCCATCTTGTTTAATGTATCATTTAAAGCTTGTGTTTCCTTATTTATTTTCATTTTGGATGATCTGTCCATTGGTGAAAGTGGGGTGTTAAAGTCCACTACTATGACTGTGTTACTGTTGATTTCCCATTTTATGGCTGTTAGCATTTGCCTTATGTATTGAGGTGTTCCTATGTTGGGTGCATAAATATTTTCAATTGTTATATCTTCTTCTTGGATTGATCCTTTGATCATTATGTAGTGTCTTTCTTTGTCTCTTGTAATAGTACTTAATTTTAAAGTCTGTATTGTCTGATATGAGAATTGCTACTCCAGCTTTCTTTTGATTTCCATTTGCATTTCCATTGTATGTTATTTGTTGTTTTTCCCTTGCTGCTTTTAATATTTTTTCTTCGTATTTAATTTTTGATAGTTTGATTAATATGTGTCTTCTCCTAGGATTTATCCTGTATGGGACTCTCTGTGCTTCCTGGGGTTGACTGACTATTTCCTTTTCCATAATCAGGAAATTTTCTTCTATAATCTCTTCAAATATTTTCTCAGTCCCCTTTTTTTTCTCTTCTTCTGGGACCTCTGTAATTCGAATGTTCGTGTATTTAATGTTATCACAGAGGTCTCTGAGACTGTCCTCAATTCTTTTCATTTTTTTTTTCTTTATTCTGCTCTGTGGTAGTTATTTCCACTATTTTATCTTCCAGATCACTTATCTGTTCTTCTGCCTCAGTTATTCTGCTATTGATTCCTTCTAGAGAATTTTTTATTTCATTTATTTTGTTGTTCATCACTGTTTGTTTGCTCTTTAGTTCTTCTAGGTCCTTGTGAAATGTTTCTTGTATTTTCTCCATTCTATTTCCAAGAATTTGGATCATCTTTTCTATTATTACTCTGAATTCTTTTTCAGGTAGACTGCCTATTTCCCCTTCTTTTGTTTGGTCTGGTGGGTTTTTACCTTGCTCCTTCATGTGCTGTATATTTCTCTGTCTTCTCATTTTGCTTAACTTACTGTGTTTGGGGTCTTCTTTTTGCAAGCTGCAGGTTCATACTTCCTGTTGTTTTTGGTGTCTGCTCCCAGTGGGTAAGGTTGGTTCAGTGAGTTGTGTAGACTTCCTAGTAGAGGGGACTGGTGCCTGTGTTCTTGTGGATGAGGCTGGGTCTCTCTTTCTAGGGGGCAGGACTGTGTCCAGTGGTGTGTTTTGGGATGTCTGTGAACTTATTATGATTTTAGGCAGCCTCTCTGCTAATGGGTGGGGTTGTGTTCCTGTGTTGCCAGTTGTTTGGCATAGGATGTCCAGCACTGTTGCTTGCTGGTCATTGAGTGGAGCTGGGTCTTAGTGTTAAGATGGAGATCTCTGGGAGAGCTCTTGCCATTTGATATTATGTGGAGCTGGGAGGTATTTGGTGGACCAATGTCCTGAAATTCGCTCTCCCACCTCAGAGTCTCAGGCCTGACACCCAGCTGGAGAACCAAGATGCTGTCAGCCACATGGCTCAGAAGAAAAGGGAGAAAAGTAAAGAAATAAAGAAGGAAAGAAAAATAAATAAATAAAATTATTAAAAACTTTTAAAAAATTATTAAAAATAAAAAAGTAATTAAAAAAAAGAAAAACAGAAGAGAGCAACGAAACCAGTAAACAAATCCAATAATGGTAACAAGCACTAAAAACTATACTGAAAAAAAAAAAAATGGGCAGACAGAACCCTAGGACAAATGGTAACAGCAAAGCTATACAGACAAAATCACACAAAGAAGCATACACATACACTCACAAAAAGAGAAAAAGAAAGAATAAATATATATATATATATAAGAAGGGAAGAGAGCAACCAAATCAATAAACAAACCTACCAATGATAACAAGCTCTAAATACTAAACTAAGATAGACATAAAACCAGAAACAAATTAGATGCAGAAAGCAAACCCTATATCTACAGTTGCTCCCAAAGTCCACCGCCTCAATTTGAGGATGATTCGTTGTCTCTTCAGGTATTCCAGAGATGCAGGGTACATCAAGTTGATTGTGGACCTTTAATCCACTGCTCCTGAGACTGCTGGGAGAAATTTCCCTTTCTCTTCTTTGTTCTCACTGCTCCTGGGGTTCAGCTTTGGATTTGGCCCTGCTTCTGCATGTAGGTCACCCTCTGGCCTCTCTGTTCTTTTGGGAAGTCTGAGGTCTTCTGCCAGCATTCAGTAGGTGTTCTATAGGAGTTGTTCCACATGTAGATGTATTTTTGATGCATTTGTTGGGAGGAAGGTGATCTTCATGTCTTACGCCTCTGCCATCTTGAAGATCCCCCCCATTTATCTTATATCATTTTATACCAGAATCCGGTAAGCTTTAACAAAGAACGCATGGATATGAGCAAGTGGCGCTTCCCTGCAAAAATAGTCATCTCAGGAGTCTGTGCACTTCTTCTAATAATCCTGTCATCAGTTAACTAACTCCTATCATCATTAACTCTGAAACGCTTTAGTGGAAACTGTGAGGTTTGCAAGAAATAATTGTTATTGTAATGAATGTATTACCTATTATGTGCCAAGAACTCACTTAACCCTGAGGTATATACATTCATACCTCGTACTTTTTAATGTCTCAGCAAAACAACATGACAGACAATATGTAAATGTCATAAGCCATGGTACAATACTTCAAGTAATTTCAGTGTAGTGGAGGATAGAGACAAGTGACAGTGTGGTTGCCATACAGGGTGATGAGTTCCAGGAGAGAGGTGGGTACCAGGTTGAGAAGCATGGAGGAGGGCCATCTAAATCAGAAAGTTCAGTCATTGCTGCTTTGTAGAGAAGGTAACTTCTGAGTGACAGGTGTCAGGGAGCTCTACAATTTTGAAAGACAGCTAGTGGGTGCACTCCAGGCAGGAGGGTTGTGGCAGAAGCATGGAGGGCTGAGGTAGTTGCTGTTTAGGCTGCCTCAGTACAGCCAGAGCGAAGGGCACACCAGGGGCAGAGGCAGGGCCTGAGGCTGGAGAGGTAGCAGCGACCAGATCACCAAGATGCTTGCGTTACTGGAAGGAATTGGACTTGATTGTGAAGGCCGTGGAGAATCATTGGAGGAGTTTCAGCAGGAGAAGAACATGATCAGTTTGACATTTTAGAGGGATCATTCTGGCAGCTATAGAGAGAAAATTCATCTCAGTACTTCATAGTCATACTTTGTTTTTTAACAAAAAGTTGGCCATGTTTTCATTTTATTTCCTGTTAAGTGATATTTGGTGGTTTTCCAAAATCAAATCCACATTCAAATGATTTGCCACCCCTACCGTGGTCTCAGGAATGTGCTTTGGGATCCTGGACAAGAGTCCCCAGACACAGGATGTTTGGAGTAAGTTACAGTAGTCCCCTTGGTAACTTGTTCTGGCTTATTTGTTTAAGCAGTTTTCTTTCATTAATTTACATTCTTATTCTTTCTTCTCCTTTTGTTATGTTATTCTTTGATACTTTTTTAAATGCTACAAATATTAAATATTTATCAAGTGTCAGGCACTGTATTAAGTTATATGTATATTTCATTTAACCTTCACCAAAACAGTATGGAGTAGACAGTATCATTCCCATTTTTCAAATGAGCAAACTAGGGCTCAGGAAGTCTTAGAAACTTGCTGAGAAAGGTTTTGTGGCTTGCATTGCACAGCTAGAAGCAGAGCCAAAGGGTTCAAGCTCGGTCTGTATGTTTGAAGGAGCCACGTTTGCAGATTGTGCAGCCAGGTGTCTTTTAGGGAATGTCCTATCAATTGCAGGACTGCATTTACCACTGGAGCCCTTGACCAGCTGTGATGGGAGTGAGAAGAGAGCCAAAGTAAAGGGTCTCTTCTGGTTCATGAGACAGTGATGACAGCAGTTAAGGGACAAATAATGAAGAAAAGGCAGTTGATTTAAAAGCTCAAGTTGAATAAAGCACCTTGGAAATGTATTGTCCTCCTTCTCTTTTGCTTCACTGAAAATTACTGCCTTATTTGTCAGTTAGGAGACTGTTCCTTTCTGCTGTAATGCCTTTGGTTCTACAGCACAGATTCTAGGAGTGATAGCCTGGGTCTGTGTTGAGCTCCAGCATCACAGTCCTTAATTCCATCCTGACAGAAGCAAATGCTGAGCCTGGGTCAGTAGGCGCAGGTTGATTACTCCACAGAGTGAGAGAGAACAGTGTTCCTCCGAGGAGCAGCCCTGCCTGAGCCTGCCTGCTTCTGTAGTGAAACACTGGCCTTTGAAACCAGGTTTATACTCGACTAAGTAAGAAACTGGCCTTCACTCAGTATCTCACTCAGTATCTGGATGCTGAGTAGCTTGATAGTGCTGTAATACAGGGAGCAGAAAGGGGATGCTGCTTTCAAAAGATGGTAAATCACACCCAGGAACTACCTGCTGCCTGCCTCTCTCTACAACCCATCCCCTCCCTGCACTGTGCTGGGTTTGTACATACGTGTGAACCCCCCAGTCTGCACATTCCAGACTCTGTCCACAGCCCCACAAACATGTACCCAGAGGAGGCCAAATCGGGTAGAAGCCCATGCAGGTCCTGGCAGTGGACTGGGGCCTATGGGGTGCCTGGGGAAATTCTGGGGTACCTGGAGTTTTGTCTGGGTGATCCCAAGTACCTGGAACATAGTCTGGGTGGACATGTCCCCCTGGGAACCAGGGACTTCCCTCCGCAAGGAGGTGGACCACAGCCCAAGATGGCCAGAGCTGAACCCTTCACTGCGTGGGGCCCAGGCTGGGACTTGGGTGGCCAGCGTCTCGAGCAATACAGTTGTCTAAGCATCACAAAGACAAAAACAAGGGCTAAATACTTCCATGGTTCTGGTCCTTTCTCCCTGGATGGGGCTCTTTTTTCCAGATCCTGGTGCATTGTCTCCACATATCTCAGTCTCCACTTCCACTATCCTGGCCCAGCCACCGTTCTCTCTCCCCGTCCACTCTTGTCCACCTCCAGTCCATCCTCCACAGGGTCACGTTCTACATGTAATGGGGATCTGCTTTTCTAAGTTCAGGAACAGGCAAAACTACGTAATATACCAAGGAAAAGAATACCTCGAAAGTGGGAGTGGTGGTCATGTCTGGAGTGGGGTGTGACTGAGGAGGAGTGCATAAGGGGCTGCCCAGGTCACAGCCAGCCTCTTGCCCCAAATCCCTCAGTGTCATCCCGTTGACAACAGTAAAATCCTTTATTGGGCTAGAAGGCCCTGGATGGCCTGGCCTCTGCCCATCCCTGCCTCCTCAGGTCTCCCCGCCTCACTCACTTTGCCCTCCAAGCAACTTTGCCTTCCACCCAAAATACCTTCCCTCTGCCCCTTGTCCTGGCTAGCTCCTTTATATTTTCTGTGTTTGGCTTAAATACCATCTCAGAGAGGGAGTCTCTAACCCACTTTCCTGCCACCTCCCCACACTCCGCCCACCCCCACTGTCTCTTTCAGCATTTTGCTAGTTGACTTTGTAGCCATTATTTCAATGTATATGTTTGCCTGTTTAGTGTATGTCTCTACTGCTAAAACAGAAGTTCCATTAAGACAGGGACCATGTGCGCGGTGGTTGGCACAATTAAGTCCTCAATAGATATTTTTAAAAATTGATTTTATTGAGGTATAGTTGATTTACAATGTTGTGTTAATTTCTGCTGTACAGCAAAGTGATTCAGTTATACATATATATATATTCTTTTTCATATTCTTTTCCATTATGCTTTATTGCAGGATATTGAATATAGTTCCCTGTACTATACAGTAGGACCTTTTTGTTTATCCATTCTATATAAAGTAGTTTGCATCTGCTAATATCAAACTCCCAATCCATCCCTCCCCCACCTCCTCATCCCCCTTGGCAACCACAAGTCTGTATATCTATGTCTGTGAGTCTTTTTCTGTTTTCATAGATAGTTTCATTTTTGTCATATTTTAGATTCCACATATAAGTGATATCATATGATAATTGTCTTTCTCTTTCTGACTTACTTCACTTAGTATGAAAATCTCTAGGTCCATCCATGTTGCTACAAATGGCTTTATTTCATTATTTTTTATGGTTGAGCAATATTCCATTGTGTATATGTATACACCACATCTTCTTTATCCACTCATCTGTCGATGGACATTTAGGTTGTTTCCATGTCTTGGCTATTGTGAATAGTGCTGTTATGAACATAGGGATACATGAATCAATATCTCTTCGAATTTTAGTTTTTTCTAGATATATACCCAGGAGTGAGATTGATGTATCATATAGCAACTCTATTTTTAGTTTTTTTGAGGAACCTCCACACTGTTTTCCACAGAGGCTGCACCAATTTACATTCCCACCAACAGTGTAGGAGGGTTCCGTTTCCTCCACGCCCTCTCCAGCATTTGTTATTTGTAGACTTTTTAATGATGGCCATTCTGACTGGTGTGAGGTGATACCTCATTGTAGTTTTGATTTACATTTCTCTAATAATTGGCTATGATGAGCATCTTTTCATGTGCCTATTGGCCATCTGTATGTCTTCTTTGGAGAAATGTCTGTTTAGGTCTTCTGCCCATTTTTTGATTGGGTTATTTGTTTCTCTGTTATTGAGTTATATGAGCTGTTTGTATATTTTGAAAATTAAGCCCTTGTCAGTCGCATCATTTGCAAATATTTTCTCCCAGTCTGTAGATTGTCTTTTCATTTTGTTTATGGTTTCCTTTGCTGTACAAAAGCTTATAAGTTTGATTAGGTCCTATTTGTTTATTTTTGTTTTCATTTATATTGCCTTGGGAGACTACCTAAGAAAACATTGGTACCGTTTATGTCAGATAATGTTTTGCAAGTCCTCAATTCATATTTCTTGATTGAATGGATGATTCATAATCTGGACACCTCAACCGCATGGATGCTATGCCCTGACTTACTCCCTCAAATCTAATCTGATCTCTGTAGCCACCAACCTTGCCCAGACAGGTTAAAAGTTGCCCTTTTTCAGTCTTACTTTTGGACTTCCCTTTCCTCCATGGCAACCGGTTGCCCTTGTGGCCCCAGTCAGTTTGACAGTGGCCCAAACAAGGCCCGGTCCCTTCTTATTCCTTTTACTCCAGGGGGAGCTCCCAGCAAAACCACGCTGCTTCAAATATAAAGTTCTCCATGGTGTTCCTGCATAATCAATGCAAATAAGCAATGTATCTCTCTCCCAAATCATCAACCGTGGTAGCCTTGTTGATTATACAAAAACCATGAGGGGAGAGGTACAAAAAATAAATATATATAAATATTCAATAATGGGCTACTTGGAAGTATGGCAGTAAGTGAAATCAGATCACTAATGGTTCCAGATATTTAAATTATAGATTTGAAAAAATCATTGACATATATTATAGTTGTTTTAGAAACAGAAATAACTAATCGAAGTTGCTCAGTTAGTTCAAAAGAATGCTATATTTTCCTCTGTTGCTATTAACAAATAAAAAAAACAAGTAAGCAAGGAGTTCATTAGAAAAGCATTTGTGAAACATTAATATACTTAATAACCTACATGATTAAGAAAAACAGCCTCACTTTAACATATAGTGTGGAGAGTAATGTAACTGTGAGAAAGGAACATTTATTTTGAAACAGTTATAAATTATAGTCCAATATGCATAGGTATAGAGTTATAATGAATAACACTAAGAATCAATCAAAAAAACCTTTTAAATTTAAGTGTTAATGGCTGAGATCTTTTATGAGAGACAACTAAAAGCTTTTTAAAAATTAGAAGAATTATTGCCACGTGCAACTTTTTGAAAAGAAATAGGCTGTTTCCTTCACCCTAAGGACATTGAAGTGATTGAAATTAGTAACTAAGCAGCTCTAAAAGTTATGGAACAGAGATAACCCAATAATAATCCTTCACTTATAATAATTTTCTTAAATAGGTATCAAAGTGTGTTTAGTCAAATCAACAGTATTTAATGGCCATAGACTACATGTACTGTATCTGTTAAATATAGAGAATTTAGTAAGGATATACTATAATCCCACTTATTTGGAGAGCCTGCCTACCAAATTACAACTCTTTGAAATACAGAAGAGAATCAGGAAAGAAGCAAAAGTTGAACAAACACCATAAAATCCATATACTAGAGTTCATATATTGGACTAATTTCCTCTGATTTCAAAAACAGTTCTAACACAACTTGCTGTTTGACTGCCTAAACCATTGTGGTAATCTTTAGAGTTCATCACAAAATATTTCTGATTCTGCCCCTGCTGAGTCCATGGTAGGGTTACACCTTCCACTCCCTTGAAGTTAAATGGAGCCATGGGACTTGCTCCAGCCAGTGAAATGTGAGTGGAAAATGCAGATATTTCATGCCTTTTATTGATGGGGAATCTGAGAATCTTAATTATCAGGTTAGATAATTAAGCCAAAGTTACAGGGCTAGTGGACCAGAATTATGACCTCAAGTGGTCTAACTCCAAAGCCCCTATACTCAACCAACAAGCTATACAGCTTCCTAATGTTGGTGTACCAAGTGGTGAAAAATTAACAAAACAGAAGTACTAAATGGAAGGAAATGGCCTGCCTTAAGAATGCTAAGGATGTAGATAATCCATAAAGCAGTTAATCTATGTAAGCAAAATCAAGGACTCCTACTGACTGACCCCTATAGACAAGGAGAGAATGAGGTCATTCTGCAAACCAGTGCAGTTCAGGGGATGAATTCTGATATCTGTGCTCAGAAGTGTCAGAGAGTTGACTTACATGATGACATGATTTTAAGCAGGATCTTTACCAAATTGCTTTCATAAACCAAAGTGTTCTAAACATATGCACTGAAACTAATTTCACAGCATTTTTCATCTCTATTTTCAACGTGATTCAGAAGTGAAAAGAAAGATAGTTATGAAAACTGTAACTAGCAAATTAAAACTAAGGAAACAGTTCTAAACCTCTTAAAAAGAGCTATTCAAATCATACTGGTATTTGGGAGAAGACCCAAACAACTTTGTTTCTTTCCTCTCTGCTCATACCAACATCCAGCTGATAACCTCCCCTCTAGCCCAGACATCTTTAACCTGGAATCCATGGATGAGAATTAGAACAGTGCTTCTCACAGTGTGGTCCCCAGACCAGCAGCATCAGCCTCACCCGGGAACTTGTTAGAAATGCAAATTCTCAGGTCCCACCTCAGATACACTAAGCCAGGAAGTCTGGAGGCAGGGCCCAGCCATCTGTGTTCTGATGCATGCTAAAGTTTGAGAACCACTGAGCTAATGAACAGCTTAAGAGACATATGAGAACTCCCAAAGTGTAAGAAGGTGGGCGACATACTATCTAACTTAGGCACTGGAATTCTATGGGAAGAACCTTGACAAGCCCTCGTGGGATAGTAAAGATATGAAGGAATAGATTTTGACCACCTCCAGAAACCAGAGGGTGTGGAAAACCATTCTATATGAGAAAGGGAGATAATTGTGTTATTCTACATTTGAAATGGAGGAATAGGGGAGAAAAAGTAAAAAAAGGAAGGTTATATTGGAGAGAAGCCAGAAAAATGAAGAGAGGCTAAAAGTTATAAGGTCAATGGTCAGTGAAATGCCCCATTGGTGGAAGGACCAAGAGATATTTTGAGAATGGCGAGGCTGACATTTTATTGGAAATATGAAACATCGTCATTTGTTTCCAGTAAGAAAGAAAGAGAAAGAGAGAAAAAAAGAGAAGAAAGAAAGAGAGGAAAGAGAGAAAGATAGAAAGGGTGGGAGGGAGAGAAGGAAGGAGGAAGGAAGGAAGGGTGGAAAGAACAAGAAAAAATCTTCTTCAAGATCTGCTGAACTCATGAACGCTTGATGTGAGTGGATCTTTTTGTGGAAATGGAAGCGGAGTTGAATTTCACATTTTTGTATGGTGTTTATATTGCAGATACAGTACAAGAATACATAAGAATTTGAAGGTCAAGGTAAAAATATAAACCTGCCAGGAATTTGCAGATATTTTGAAAAAGGCTTTGAATTTCCACAGCCTTTTATAGTTTTAAGGGTTCAAACCAATTTACCTAGATTTTGAAAGATGAGCTTCAGTTGACACCTGAATTGCAGAAATCTGTGGATGGCCTAGGGTGGCAAGCCCTGTTGAAGTTTGATGTTGTTTTGTTTATTTATTGCTTCTTAACCAACTATCCTGCAATTTAGTGTCTTAAGATACACAAAAGGCTCCTGATCTTATGGGTCAGGAATTCCAAAATGGCCAGGATAGGTGGTTCATCTCTGATCCACATGCGTCAGCTGGGGTGGTTGGAACTGGACAGTGCATTTTGAGATGGCTTCTTCAGTCACTCACACGTGTGGCTTTGTGGTGTTCCTTGGCCTCTCTCTCCTTGTGTTTGGTATTTCATCCTTCAGGCATCTCCATGTGGCTGGAACTTCTCACAGGGTAAATAGGCCTTATATACAGCAGCTCAGAGCTACGAGGGAGAATGTTTCAAGGGCTGGGATATAGAAGCCTCCAGTCTCTTAAGGCCTGGGCCCAGTGCAGCTGGCACAGTATCACTATTACATATTATGTTACTAGTGAACCAGTCATGAACCCCACCTAGAGTCAAGGGGAAAGGACGTAGACTCCACTTCTCATGGGAAGAGTGTCAAAGAATGTGTGGCCTTCTTGATCTGCCATGGATAATAATTTGGATGCAGTTTCAGAGTACCTGTTAATTTTCAGGATTTATATAATACAAGATAACATTATCCTCTGGAAAGTGCACAAGTACCAATGTTTAACAACTTATGAGCAAAGAGTGAAAGATAGTTTGGGTAGCTACCAAAAGAATTATATTCTAGTGTTGTCATTATATTCTAGCTAATGGGTAACATTTATAATAATGACAGTATTTTTAGGGCTTACTTTTCAAAATTAGATTGAAATTTGGAGTGTGATTATAAATATTAACATTTTAATCTGGTAGTGACATAGAATCATTAAATTAAATCTTTGGGTGAAAAAATAATCAATGTGTCTCTCATCCTAAGTTGAGGCCTCTCTCAAACCACTGGAGAAGTTGACTCCGTATCTTTGAATGAAATGTAAAAATGGCATGTCTGTTCTGTCAAGAAGATTAATTAAAAGAGAATCCAAGCAAGATGGGCAGGTCTCATATTATCCTAGAAGTCTTTTTATATGGGGACACTGTTGTCAAGATAGATTTTCAGTACAAGAAGCTCTTTGGAAAACTCCTTTTACTCATATCCCCCTAAACACAATTTAATAGATGCTTTTATTTTCTTCCTGTTTCCATATAACAGGAAGCCTGTTTTTTCAAAACCAAGACAATTATTTTAAATACCTAAGAAGGTGGACCCAGTAAGAACTTGGTACTTTCTTGTAATTGTACTTTCTTATACCTTCTACCAGCTTGTCCTACTGGTCAAATGGAGAACTTTTAGCCTCTTACCTGAGAAGGTCGGTCACTCTTTCTTATATCACAGAGGGCCAGTGGCTGGCTACAGAGCTAATAGGTTTATTGCCAGTAGAAATTTTACCTAATACAAAATGAAATTGACAGTCAAAAGTACATCTATGTTTTAGGTATATCCCTAATCATTTAAATTTAGGCATCCATGATTTTTTCAAAATATATTTTGCATCACTTTTCATCAATAGAGTCTGAATGAGTTTGATCCAGAGAGTCATTTCTTATATTCTGATGTTTTTAGTGATTGCAAATACATAGTACACGTGCCACCACTCTTCCCTCCCCAAAGCCTATGGAAGACATCACTAATCAATCACAGTGTACTTTCCTGCTGAGCTCCTCCTTAAGCCTCAACAATCATTTTCAGCACAGTGCTTCATACAACTACCAACAATCAAATAAAACTGAGGCCTCCAATAAAATGTATTTGCCAATATGGGAAAAAGAAGACCAAAATATCTATCACAATGGTTTACACATAGTAGGTACACCATAAATATATGTTGATATGAACTACAAGTGTGGCCCTTGTTTCCTGGACGTGGTATTTAAAAAGCAGCTGACCTTAAAGTCATCCTGACAATTGACTGTTTTGTTTATTACCCCAGATTCCGCTGTTATCTTTTATTCTACTTTAAATTCAGAAAGGTTTTGTCACTTTTAGAATTTTAAAAATATGTTTTATGACAGATATAATCCAAAGGGTGTGATAACAGATCACACAGCAGATGCACTTATTTGAAGTTATCTTTTTGAAACATTTCATTCCATTAAGCAGCAGGCAGTTTCTTAAATATTTGACAGTAGAAACTGATGATTTCTCAGTTTCTCTGCATTCATTCAGTTGCAGTGTCTTTGAAGCCTACCATCCTCTTATTAAGAAATCCTGGAGAATGCTTCTTCACTCAGTTAGCACTTCCATCTTGTCATCCCAGGTAAATTGACTTTTCATTGCTGTGGTTCGTCACCATCCTTGGCCGGAGGCCTGCTGCTGATCGCTAAGTTTCTTTACTTCTTTGGAGCTCATCAATATAAATTATTTGAATCTTACTTCAGACCACCTTAACTTAACTCTGTTATCAGTTTACTTTCCAAGTGCCACCAAGTGTCACTTTGCCACCTGAGCCATAAACATATCAGTAAATATTCATGCCGCCCGAGACAGCCAGTCTGGGTCCTCAGTGAGGTCTGTGTTCCTATTCCTTGTTAAGTGGTTCTTTATGTTTGTGCTCCTGGCAGCCAGCATTTGTAATGGTCCATTTCTCATTACAGGAGCAAATGGCTTCCTAGATTCACAATAAATTAACATTCAATACTACTGATGTGAGAGATTTGCCCTCAGCTACTTAGGGGCAGTTCCTGGGATTGCAAGGCAAGCATTTGGCTCTGGTCTTGAGCCGCCCGTGGTGGAGGGCAAGGCTTACTACAGTGGTCCTATTTCATAGCTCTGCTCATGGTTTTTCTTTTGAAATGTAGTTAATGGTCTTTTCCTGCTGTGGAGACTCGACACAAAAACATGACTTCTTTACTCTGTTGTGCATGAGTCTGATAATTGCTTTATTTTACATTTTCTTGCCTCTGTTTCTTTGTTTTGCTAGGAGCAAGTTCAGTCCAAAAGGTAATTGCAGTTGGTAGGGTTTTGCAAATAGTGATTTATTTTTGGAACTATAAAGATTTCTTAATAGAATCTTTTAAAGTAAAATCTAGTGAAACTGAGTCACTAGATTTTACTTTAAAATATTTTCTAAATTAATACAGACACAAAAGATAAATCTATCCTGGGATAGATATTTTCTTGCAAAAGTTTAATGTTTGTCAAGTGCTCTGTGGGTCAGCTGTTTACTTTTGAATGTAAATGTTATACAGATTTTATTTAGCTATCAAACAAAATTTGTGACTGTGTGTGTTATGGCTAAACTCTCATAACCCAACAACCTGTGAGGAAATTCTTATAAAATTAATGTAGTCTGGAATCGTGGAGGAAGCTTTAACTTATCCAAAAGGGCTTAACAACAATAGTAGTTTAAAAAAATAAATTCTTTAATTTGTCATTTTATTCTCAACCATAGAAATTTGCCTGATCTTTAGTCATTAGCTGTGCCATATGGTCACTCACTCACACACACACACACACACACACACACACACAGAGTAATGATTCTCTTTGGAATATTGGTTATGCTATAAGTAATCAGGATTTGTTTTTGTTATATTTCCTTCAGTGGCATCCATAGATTTGTCACAGATTTTAGATTAATGAGGTTATTTGGCATTGCTGAAAATATTCTAGACTGAAGATATTCAGTAAGATTGCCAGATAAAATGCTGTGAAGAAAAAGTCACTGGGAATTGCTGTGGGGTTGGGGTTGGGTGAGGAACATGAATATTTGGGAACATGGTGCAGAGTGTTCCATACTTGTTTCTAGCCTTCTTAATTTGGAGAAGTAGGGCTGCCAGGTAAAAACACAAGACACCCAGTGAAATTTGAACTTTGGATCAACAACGAATAATATTTTTAGTAGAAGTATGTCCCAAATATTAATGGTTTGCCTGAAATTCAGATTTAACTGGGGGTCCTGTATTTTTACTTGCTAAATCTGACAACCCTACCTACACTGTTCAGTCTATGCTCTAAGACATATTATGATTTTTGTTGAGGAAAAAGCATAAATTAAGGCCACTAATAATAGAAGCAAAGAAGCATACAAGAAATAGAAAGATTCTTTTCTTTTAAGATTATTTTCTATTGCATGATTCATTAAATATTTACTGAGTGCCAACTAAGTATCAGGCATTCTCCTAGGGACAGGATACCCACTGGTGACCAAAACCATATCTGATCCTTGCCTTCATAGTGCTTCCAGTTTCTAGAGGCTACCTGCGTTTGTGGGCTCGTGGCTCCCTTCCATCTTTATAGTTAGCAGTGGAGTTTCAATATTTCTCACATCACATCACTATGAGTCTGGCTCTCCTGCTTTCCTCTTTGACTTATAAGGACCCTTGTGATTACATTACACTCCTCTAGATAATCCAAGATAATGTTCCCATCTAAGGGTTAGCTGATTAGCAACCTTAATTCCATTGGAAACCTTAATTCTCCCTTGCCATGTAACATAAATATATGCACATGTCCTAGGGATTGGGATGTGGATATCATGAAGGGGCAAGGAGCATCATTCTGCCTACTACAGATGGGAAAATCAGGCATGTTTAGATGTGTTAAATTTGAGATGCCAGTGAGTCAACCAAGTAGGAAGTTAGTGATGTAAGCAGCACAATATGTGAGTTTGAAGCTCAAGGAGAAATTAGCACTAAATATGGAAGTTGTCAACCTATAGGTGATGTATAAAGCCGTGAGTGTGTATGACATCACTGAAGGAGAGACTGAGCCCAACAAATTTCTACATTTAGAGTTAAAGTAGAGGAGACAGGCCAACAAAGAACACAGAGAAAGAACAGACAGAAAAGTAGGATGAAAACCAAAATAGTGTGGTGTCAAGAAAGCCCCGAGAGGAGATTCTTCAAAAAAGGCAAGAGTGATCACCTGTGCTCAATATTGCTGCAAAAGACATTTGCAGATTAGTCCAGCAAGATTTGGATTTGGTAGCAAGAAACTGAAAACCTTTATACAAGCTGTTTCAATGAAATTATGGGGGCACAACCAAAACTGATGCAGTTTGAGGAGTGAATGGGATGTGATCACTGACCACAGGTGATGAGGAAAAGTCCTGTGTGTCCTCACAACCTTTGTAGGTGCTTGTTAAAAACAGTGAGGTGATCACATTTGATCAGAGACTTTACTACCGTAAGAAGCTAGGAGCTAAGCAAGATCACTTTTGTGTACTTCTATCTAGTCAGGATTGTGTGATAGCTACATTGATGGTTTATATGAAAGGGGTACAGATATTGCTGGATTCCCATTGCTGTGCTCTGTGTGTAGAGCAAATCCAGAGGGTAACTGGAGCAATGAAACATCTCCATCTTCCTGCTGCATCCCAGGAAACCCTTTAGGACCAAACAGCAGAAACTGCTTGGAAGGAGAAAAATCAGAGTATTCTGTGGCAGGACTCAAGAATCCCCTTGTCTTGAGGAATCTCAAGCTTTGCTGGCTTGTTGCCTTTCTAGGGAATCTTAGAGGGGACAATGCTACATCCTCCCAGACTGCGGTTTACCAAAGGGCCTGCTCCTGCAGGAATAAGGTACTCTTATTAGCTGATGATTCCTCCCTGCTCATCCACAAGAGACTGTACTTTTTCAGAAGAAAGTGGCTGTGAGATTCTTGTGTGAGGTCATTCTCCCGCTCCCTTTACTGGTTCTCAGAGTTTTACAAAAGTAAATGAGAACTCTCAGCGCAAAAAGACTCAAAGGGTAGAACTTATTGTTAACTTGGTCAAATTAGATAGAATAAGTAAATTCCTATGAACTGTTAACCAAACTTCCAGAAACGGAGACCTGATTGAAATAAAGAGGCATTTACTGGGGGTTTGTTAGGACTGCAGCCCGGGAGACACAGATTCAAGAAGCACTTGAATTGTGTTCCACTGGACTACAAAATGGACAAAGCTTATAAAGTCAAGAACTGCGGAGCCACAGTTAGTTACATGAGTTGTTTACCAAGAATTATAATTGGAACTGGCAAGAAGTAAGGGTGCTTGTTAAGCAAGAATTGGTTGGGGTCCAAAATGGTTGCATAGTTACAAAGGGGAACAACCTTGAGACCAGCTAGCAGATGTTGTTTTTAAAATGGCTGCTGTCCTTAGGTTTGGTATAGTTCACAGAAAGTTCAAGTTCTCAGTGGTGCAGGGAAATATCTGAGACCAGATCCTCAATGGCTGCCCAACTCTATTTTGTATGCCTGAACTATGATTATTCCACTGTGATATCAGTTTGTCATTAGACTTAATAGATTGGCAGGTAGAGAGGCTTAAGATCTCAGAATGAACTCCAAAATGATGTTGGCTCCAAGTTTTGGCTCCGGAAAATTTAAGAATCATAACAAAGTAACCAAGGCATTTATTTCATTAAAGTCTTAATCTCACATCATACACAAATTTAATTTCAGATGTGTCATAGACCTAAACAAAACTATAAAACTATACAATTTGTAAAAGATAGCAAAAAGTATGGATTCACAACTTTAGAATAGGCAAAATTTCTTAGAAAGGACGCTAAAAACAATACACTACACAAAAACTGACAATTCACACTTGATTTAAATTGAAAACTTTTGTTCATTAAAAGAAAATTGGGATATATGTATATGTATAACTGATTCACTTTGTGTACACCTGAAACTAACACAACATTGTAAATCAACTATACTTCAATAAAAATTTTCAAAAAATAAAAATAAAACTGCTTAAAAAAGAGAAAGAAAAATTGGTTGATAAAAGGGTACAGACTTTCAGCTATAAGACATATAAGGTTTGAAGATCTGATACACAACATGGTGACTAGTTGATGACAGTACTGTATAACTGAAATTTGCTAAGAGAGTAGAACTTAAATGCTCTCACACACACACAAAAAAAGATAAGTATGTGAGATGATAGATGTATAAATTAACTAGATGGTGGGAATCCTTTCACAATTAAACAAAAAAAAAGAAAGAAAGAAAGAAAATAATAGATAAGCCACAGACTGGGAGGTAACATTTTCAAAACATACATCTGACAGAGGATTTGTATCTAAAATATACAAAGAACTACACTTCAATAATGACAAACAAAACAAAAGAACATGTTAACTGGACAGAATTCTTAATCTGTAATAATTGTCTGCTTCACTCATTCAAATAGTTTCAATGTAGTGAAGTTAATAGCTTTTATTATTTAAAAAATAATAATAAAGGAAGTAAGCAAAGTTGATTTAAATAAAGGGAGTGGGTAATATGCCTTATATACTAAAAGCCTGGCCGCACAACACCCGGTGGCAGAGATTTTGAGTTTCAGGGGAATTTTTCTGTAAAGTAAATAAAGATAAATTTTGAAGATTGAATCTACAGAAAGAGACTTGTAAATAGTAAGAAGTTTTAATGGCAGCCAAACTAAAGTTTACCATAGTAAACTATGAACCAAAAGAGCAAAATCTGTTCAGTTATGAAGATGCTGGCCCACACTCCTACAGCTGGGAAGCGGTGGAGCCCTTTCAGTCGGGCTGTAGAGGCTGTGCTCTAACCTCTGTGAGACACTGCCTCCACTGTGGCTCTGCTTCTATCACACGGATGGTACATAACTTGGGTCAGTGTTTCTCAAAGTCCTTGGTCAATAGGTTATCAGGTTGGAATGTTCCTAGATTAATATATCACCTAAAAGGAAGTTCTGTGGCTAGATTTGGGAAATGCTGAGTTTAACAAAATAAAATGTGTTACTTCGCTTTTCAGAGCCAAACATGCACTGAGATTCTCTAAGGTTGGTAGTTGAAGAGGGAATTAGCTTTTCTCAGATTTAGTTGTTTGAGATATGTATAGATTAAGGCTGGGACTGATAGCGTATATATAATATATACATTACGTTTGTGCGTGCGTAAGTGTGTACATATACCTTATAACATCCAATACTGACTCAAGCAAATGTGAGTTTATTTGTTCTACAAAACAAGAAGTCCAGGGCAGGGCAGTCCCTGGCCAGCCTCATTTCTCTTTCCCTTTCCACTCTAGACCTATAACAGGCTGTCAGTAGGACAGGGAAATAAAATCCTCTTACAAAAAGCATTGCAGATGATTGGGCATAACAATGTAATCTTTCCTGTACAACAGAAGCAGGCAAGTAAACGTAGACCAGACATGGAAATTGAGTCAGCAAGCTACAGTGTTTGCCACAGTACACACACACATGCACACACAAACACTCATACACTTGCGCACATACGTACATGCACGCACACACACACCCCACCTTTTAATCTATTTGTGTTCCAAAGCATTTCACAGGACAAGTATTCACATCTTTGGGAACTGTGGTCTTGAGCCACATTATGTCCCTTTGATAAAATAACTACTTATAAAAACATCCTGATATAAAATACTTAGCCTTTAACATGGGCTGTTGTTCCATTCCACATTGTAATAGATTCCACTGTAGTTGCACAGATGACAATCTGTGTCACAGACTGTTACTGGAAATACCTCGTCGTGCATTAGCATTCACTGTTAATGTCAAGGTGATATACATGAGCAAAATTTATTTTTAAGCCAGGAGAATTTCAGAAAATTGAATCATGTCTCGTTATTAAAGTTTCTTTTCCTTTTTTTCTGAACCAGGTGCTATCTTATCATGCAACATGTTCAAAAGCTGAAGTTGACAAGTTTAAGGTAAGGGAGCAAATGGTGCCCTAATGGTGCATAAAGTTAAACTTCCCAGGGCTTTCGGACCCTTTGTTACTTGTCTCTAGATCAAGGTCTGCCCACTGAATGTTGGGGGAATAGAATTAGAGGAAGGCATGTTTGCATATTTCAGTTTTAGAGGGTAAGAGGGACTTATATAGAGCTGAACGGCCCCTTCATGATCATTTAAATGATTCAGTATTTCTTTCTTTCTTTTTTTAAGTATGCAGGGTATCAGAAAAAGATCTGTGTAACATGGTGAGAATCAGGATGCCTGCTTTTGGCCTCGGTCTTACCTCTAACTTTCTGTTCACTAAAAAATCTTAGGGCTTATATCTTCATCTGTAAAAATAAGTGAAGAGATTAGGATAATAGTAGCTACCATTTACCAAATGCTTACTTTGGATCAGGTACAATACAAAGCATGGTGCCAGTGAGGTGACAGCTGACAACAGAGGAAGGAGACAGAACAGCTAAAACCACGGCAGTCAGCGTCCATTTGCTGTAGAGATAAACATCCTACATACCACCTAGAATATAAGCACCAGCAGGGCAGTGCTTTTTGTATGTTTTGTTCACTGCTCTATCTCTACTGCCTTTCACAGTTCTTGGAACATAGTAGCGCTCAATAAATACTTGTTGAATAGTTGCATGAATGAATGATTGAATCAATCCAAAAAGCATTAGTGTTCTGTAACTCAAAACAATTAGTCATTAAGACAATGTTCAAAACATGGTTATATATAATTTTTTATATTTTATATTATATACATTTGATAAATATTTCCATCAAAAATATTTAAAGATTTTTTACTTTAATCAAGTTCAGTTACCTAGCAATTCTACTTATGGAAATAAGTTTCCATAAACATTTTACTGTTTTTACTGTTTTGTGTTTTATATTTTTACCATTTTATAATCATCTTAATTGCTAAAAGATGAAAGGGGCAGGCAGGGAGAAATACAGCAAAGCTCATAATGGACTAAATATGACTGCAGAAGCTATGTGATGGGACATGTCTAGAGCTAGAGCAGCCAAAATCAATAGCTGTCTACTCTCTAAAAGTATTGCCCTATGTTCAGGCTTAATTCTTTCCTTAGAGTAAGGCAAACACCATTGTCTTGGAATTTGCCATGCTTTTTTTATTTTTAGTTCACAAACATACTAAAAACATGAAGTATTTAAATCTGAGAAAAAATGGGTTATTTCGTCTTAAAATGATCAAGATTACTAACTAAAGTGATGTATTCCAGATTTTATCCTGTAAGATATTAGTGAATATCTTGTTACAATATAATTGAGATATAGTAGATAATTTTAACCTAATGGCTTTTTTTCTTGATATATAAAGTAAATAAAACATTATCATAATGGTAGCTGATGTCTTATAATTGCAGTGGGCTTAAAATAATCCTGCACATAGAAAAGTATTCACTGAAGTTTCACAGTAGAGTGTGTGCAATGGCAGTTTCCTAACATTGTAGCTAAATCACAGTAAATAAGTGCTTTGTTTTGACCAATATATACAAATAAACTATGCATATATTCAAAAATATTGTAACCTTGGCTACTGCAATACTTTTTTAACAGAGCTAGTACTATATATCTATATGTATGTATGTATGTATAACATATATATTTAGAGAGAGAGGGAGGGAGAGAAAAGAGAGATTTGAAATGTAGAATCAGAGTTATCCATGAGATTTCATGAGTTAAAGAATGGCTGAGTTTCAGTGTGTTGGATTATGCCCAGCCGGGACCAAGCTAGTGATCAGTGATTCAGAGATTAAGCCAGAATTTTGGGAAGAAAATTATTTCATCATCGAGTGCTAACAGGATCTGGAGGTCAAATACATATGTATACAGGTCAGATTCCAGTTGCAGCCTAAGCTTCACCATATCTGGGATTCAGACATGTCTAGAAGACCAGTGAGATGTGGTCTGTTTACATGAGAGACTAAGAGGGCTTCTGAGTCAAAAACTCCCTTTTGGGAGTTGAGGCCATGGGCCTCAGTGTCTGGATGATTCCAGGTTCAGCATGGAGTTTGTCTCTTGGATTTGTCTCTTACTCCAGCTTCCCATGGATTCATGTTCTCAGCTAAGAACATGAATGAACACAAAAGGCATGGACTTTAGTATGGTTTCAGTGCATTAAATTACCCCAAGAGCACAGGGATTCCAGAGTGTCAGTAGCACACAACAGGAAGCAGCAGCCCAATGGAAGGAAGCATCACTATGGCCAGAGGCAAGACATCTGCCTACCAATATGACCAGCAGAGGTGGAAGGACTCACTGCGAGCTGAGTGGTCACATCTCAAGGACAAGAACCTTGAGTACTCCCAGGAACAAGTAGGAGAGATGGAGATCCCAAAGTACTGGAGAGTGTGATACATACCGTTAATCACTTTCAATTCACTACTATTTGTACTCCTAGGTGGTATGGCCTAAAGGAACACAGATTTCCTATATGATAAACCTGTAGTGAATCTTCAATAATCATTCATGCTAGGATGATATCACATTACCTTTCCACTTACCTTTTCTTCCTCTTTCACACTCTTCCACATTTGGGGATTTCTTTTCCTATTCTAGAATGCCATAAGACAGGGGGAGGGTGTTTCTGTTCATTTTGTTTTGTTCGGTTAACCCTATTTCTCCTGTTGGGAAAAATCTCCTTGAGAGGTGTGTGGTGGTGGGTGGGTGAACGGTGGTTAGAGAGTGATAACCGTCCCAGAAGTGCACCTAGATTGTCTAAGCAGAATAAGTAGGTGAAACAACATATAATTGCTCATCCAAGAATGTCAGAACCTAAGCCCATCTTTGTCATTCTAATATATCATTATACCTTGGGAAACAGTCCTTTATGTAGGGTCCCCTATACATGAAAAGATCACAGAACTTCCTCAAACTAATGAGTTAACTTTTTAAAAGTCTGATTCAGGTTATAATACTAGTTTATCCTTTATGGGTTGATGCCCTGTGCATTGAATGAAGAAACCAGGATCTAAAGAATGGTTTTTATCCTCATTAACATTTACTGATCTTCCTTGAACTTGAAATAAGAAAGATGTGCCCAGAAAATTTGTGCAGATTTTAGTGCCTGTTTACATCTCTTCTGCTCGGTGCGAACAGGAATAATGTATAAAGACCGTATTGTCAGTTAGATCTCTTTGAAGATGACTGGTTTAAAGGCTTTTAATAACCTGAAGATGTCAGCTGTGATAACATAAGAAAATGAGTTTAGTACACCAATTATATGCTTCCGTAATTTTATGCACTTTCCTAGGATTCCAATGCATTGGACAGACCAAACTGTTATCACTATATATGCCAGTTTACCAATTAAAACCAACTCATGGACGTCCTCATGTTATATTGCCATCTTCTATCATCCCTTCTTTCAATTCCAAACTGCAAGCGTTATGGCTGCAATCAGAGATGAACTCCTTTATAGCACTATTTAACTGCCTCAGTAATTAAACGCCAATAACTCATGTTGGGTGTTTGGGTTTGGACTGCCTCTTGCATATTTCAAGTTTTCAGTGTTATTGCCTAGGCCACAAATTAACATCCTGGTAAAGCAAATAAAGTACTGAGGATAGGTGCTCCCTGTGGCCTTTACGTACCAAAATACGAATGGCTACATCAAAAATAGAATCTTATGGCCTCCTCTGTGAGATGGATGGCAGGGGACAGGCTGAGCAATGGGATGTGATGTACTATTTTTGTAAGTAATTAAGTTTCGGGAGACATGTTTGACCCATAAAATATTCAGATGTTATAGTAAGAAGTTCCTGCCCTCAGAACCGCCCTTGCTGCTATGCCGGTGGATGTGTCTGTCATAGGGCCCTGCACAAGGGTTCTTGCACAGGGAGGCAGGAGTTGGGACTGATCCCCACCTGGCCGGCCAAGTGCACAGGATGCTTTTTAGTAATGGAGCCTCCAGAGGGTGCATCTTTTTCTAATTGCAGGAAGGCAGCAGGTGTGCTGACCACTGCCCTGCCAAGCTCCATTTGTGGAGCTGTGGAAAAGCCCAGTCCTTGCAGCAGCTTCTTGCAGAGGACAAGTGCACTGTATAGAGAAGGGAGAAATGGCACAGGCCACTGTGTGGCAGAGGTTTGGGTAGCTCGTGTTCCCCACCCCTGTCAGTAGGGAACATCTTCCAGCTGCTCTCCCGCAGGCTGAGTGTTCCCACAGAGGTGCCTTCACGGCCCAGGGGTAACCCCAGGCCTCAGGGTGCCAGGGAGGGAAGAAGAACTCTCCCTTGTTTCTCTAGTCTCAGCCCTCACAACCTTCATGAAAGGCTGCCTTTGGGAATCTCAACAATGACTTTCCAGTTCACTCCAACTTATTTCTAAGGTTGTTTAAAAGATGACTTCGCAGCATTATGAACAGAATTTGGCTATCATCTTACACCTAACCTATTCTGTCTCCTCTCTGGTCCCCCCCACCTCTGGAATTGAGGGGGTTGTTTTGACTTTAAATAGTATTTATGCCGAGTTTAATATCAGATTTTTTTATCGTCAGGGAAAGTTATTGAACCTTCAGCAAGAAATTGACTGCAGGGGAAACAGCTGAGTCAGCATCCTGATGTGCATCTTCTGCTCCTAAGGCAGCAGACTGAGCTGATGGCCTGAGCTGCTTAGGACAACCCCATAAATATGTGGAGTCCTTGTGTTCAAATGTCCATGTGTTCATACACAGTCCTCTTGATGGATTGTGTCTTAATCAAATGCCACATCAGAAAAAAGATGCTTGTACTTTGTCATTCCAAGTGTAGAAAATACTAGGTGGGGTGGGGGGGGGGCGGTTATGTGAGGGGAGCCAGGGCTGCGAGTCCAGGCTGATCTTTCCTCCTGCTGAACTGAGCGTCTCTGAGTGGAGGGCTCTTCAAGGACCCACCTGGCCAAATACATCCTGTGGTGACCCTGACCTCCTCTCAGATCACCTTAAATAGCCACTGTTTGTCACTTCTTTCCATTTGAAAGCTGTCTCCCAAAGGGCACTATGAACATCTACTTTTCCTGGGCGGAGATCCTCCCACTTTCTTGCCTCTACCCATTAACACAGCTGGGTTCCCTGCGTTCCTTACGTGTCACACTTGAAGGCCCAGGGAGTCTGAGCCTGAGGGAATGAAATCAAAGGCAGTTCGGTTTTGGTTTCAGAGCAGTGACAGTCCTGAAGGTCCAGGGAAGACAGCAGTGTAGGAAGACAAGGTGGCCCAGTTAGAGCCCTGACCCCTGAACGATGAAGGCAACTGTAAAGGCCAAAGGGCTCAGAACCTTCCAGAACACTAGGGCATCTGGGCCTGGATCACTCTCCCTTCTTTCTGGTTTTCTCTAGTAAGAGCCATCTGCAACTATAGAGATGGAACCGGAAATAAAGAACCAATAGCCCATCACTTCAATGATGTGGGCGTGACTTAGCCATCACAATGGTTGGTTTTCTCTCTGCTCTTTCTTCAGTTTAGGTAGAAGCTACAAACTCCTGTTACGCTCCCCTCACCCTCCTCTCCAGACATGCACTGTAGATGTAATTGTGCAGTTATCTTTGAGTCCTCACGCCCCCCACTCTCATGTGCTGTCCCCTCCATTCGGACTCGGAACGTCTCTCATCATCCTCACAGCCATCACAGTTCAGGTCCTCCTTCTCTCTCACGCATACGGTGGCTATGCAGTGCTCTCCTGTCTGGGCTCCCTGCTGCACTCCCAAATTCATCCTGTACACAGCTGCCAAATCAGCAGTACTCTTCCGTTAGTGCCAGTTTCCTTCTCACAATGCTTAGCATCTGCTATAAGCCTTTGGAGTCCATCATTACAAATTCTTTCAATGGGCATTACAAGTGCTCTGAGCTTTAAGCTCCAGTTCACTTTTCCAGCCTGTTTCTCATGCTCCCATTTACCCACCCTTCACACGAGTTCTATGTGATGTTTTCTCTCCATACTTTGCCCTTCCCTATCTTTGTTCCCATCCTGCTCCTCTCTCTGCATATTTAAAGTCCTAACAGGCCATCTCATCCTGCTCAGTTGCCCCCCAACATGAAGTCATTCTAACTGTCCTTCAGGCCAAGGTGATCTGCTCATTCTTTCATTGTACTTATCAGTGTCTACCCTGTGATATAAATCTTCGTGCACCTGTCTAAGCATCTGGTGAAACTAGGAGCATTTTTAGGTGAGAGCCCTTGTCTAATTCCTTTTTGTAACCCTTCAATCACCTAAAGCCATGCCGTGCTCCTGGGTGCTGGAGAAATTTCTACCAAGTGACCAAATTCATTGAACTGTTTGCAGTTTTGATGGCAGAGGAAGTTACAACATGTGAGTAGAATTTTGAAGCAAGTGTCTATGACATTGAGAGTGTCTGCAAATCCTGCCTCAACCCCTTGTTTTAAGCTCTTGATGATTAGTTTTCTGGATTTCCTATGAAGCATAAACTACATGAAAATAAAGGGATTCATTGTCTTTGTTTAAGATGTTCTCTTTGGAGTATTCAGTAACGACAATATCTGTCCTTCCTTGCTCTACAACTTAATTCTTAGTTGATTCAGCAATTTCTTTAATGTTAAGTGAGATTCTTCAGTCACGTGTCCTGCTACCAGTACCCTGCTGACTAAATTCTTTAAAATTATTATTTTCTTGAATCTCAGGATTCCTATCTAATTCTTTTTATTTGTATGAGCCTGTATTCTTTCCCTTCTACCTATTTTTGAAATTATGTACTGCTTTGGTAATTCTGTATGTTTTCTTTCAGTTGAAAATGGATCTATTCAAAATCTTAAAAGCGTGTACAAATCATGATTCTGTTGGTTCCAAGGTACCATCTGAAATATGAAATTAGGAGAGAGTGTCTGATTGAAGGGTTTTCTACAGTCTCAGTAGCCAGAGCTGCCCCTTTTAAGGCAGTCTTTGTAAGGCCACAGACAGTAAGGCAAGAAAGAGCAAACATGTAAGTAGACAAAGCAGCCACCAAACCTCCTGACTCATTTAAAATTTCTAGGCCTCAGGTTTCCTCATCTGAAAAACAAAGCCATCTCCAGCTATAAAACGCTATAATTTTACAAGCCTGTAAAATTTATCTGTAGGAGGGAAGGGGAAAATAAAACAGAAAGCAACATAAAGTTGACAAAACATCTTGGGGTCCTTATAATTTCTACATACCCTAAGCTTTAAATTAAGCTTTGTTTAAAAACTTGGGTGTTTAGTAGAAGATCTGGCTCAACTTGATTTAATTATATATTATAAGTGATTTCCAAAGCCCACCGTTGCTCTATTACAGTTGAAGGGTGAAATAGTACAGTAATACTCGTGAGGAAGATAAGTGATTATTTTAGGTAAGACAAGAGGCTCAATCTCTTCAGAATAAAAACTTACACTAGTGCTACCTGTAAATGTTTGAATGATAATATCTTTTTTTTTTTTTCGGTACGCGGGCCTCTCACTGTTGTGGCCTCTCCCGTTGTGGAGCACAGGCTGCAGACGCGCAGGCTCAGCGACCATGGCTCACGGGCCCAGCCGCTCTGCGGCATGTGGGATCTTCCCGGACCGGGGCACGAACCCGTATCCCCTGCATCAGCAGACGGACGCTCAAGCACTGCGCCACCAGGGAAGCCCTGATAATATCTTAAATAATGACTTTTTAGTATATAAAAACCTTTTCATACCTTTATCTCACTTGAGCCTCACAACCTCTTGGTGAGGGCAGGGTTATCACAGCTCCATTTTACATATGAGACAACAAGAACCAAAACACCAGCAAGAACAATGCACATGCTTGGCTTTGATTTTTCTCTCCAGTGTTTTATTTTGACTCTGAAGACAGTGCTTCTTTCCAGGTGGCTGAATAGGAAAGTGTAAGCAATATCATGGATTTTTATCCTGAAGCCGCTTCTTTTGATCTAACTATTATCTTGGAACCTTCATGGCATTTCAACAGCCTGAGGGCCAAATACGCATGAATGGTGATGATGTCTGAGAAAAACAGAATTTTGGGCTGAACTTAACATAGACATTTTAAAAGAGACTTTTTGTGGTATTCTTTGGGCAATCAATATATTTTATTATTAGCTATTTTATTAGAAGCTTCTTTTTGTGTTGTGGTTGTGCCGTCCATGTGACTTCTTGCCCTGGGGTTTCAGACTGCTTAGAAACCTAAGGAAATTGGAAACAGCAAACATTATGAAGATATTGCATCATTCTTAGCAAGAGGGTACATGATCCATTATTCTGACATCTTGCTTGTCTTCCTTACAGTCTGATTGGCTGTCTAGCTGTATAGAAATCTCTCGACATCTGGAAAGCTCAAAGGCAAAAGAGCAGTCTCACTTTATTATCCTGTGCTCTCCAGACCTGCCAAGTACCTTGTAGGAAAGATAACAAGGATATGAGATTGCAAATATCAGTTTAATGATAAAGCACTTGTCAGGAGATAAAGTCTTATGCTTAAGGCATGAGAACTCATGAACTAGAGACTATTTGGGGGAAGACAGGAAGTGAAGAATGTGAGACTGGGTTTATGTTTCTATATTTCCTAGGGTGATGTATGATATTAGGGACATCATGAGAAATAATCTGCATATCTGCAATATGATGACTTTAACACAAGACATTTAAGGTAAATCTTTGAGGATTTTTAGAAGTTATTCTGAATTAATCTCTGTATACTGCCCCAATTTGTGTGTGTGTGTGTGTGTGTGTGTGTGTGTGTGTGTGCACTTTAGCTCAAAGGGATCAAGTGATCCGGAGTTTCAACTCTGGCTTTAGAAAAAGATCTTGCGGCATTCATTGTTTCCAAAGAGAAAAGCAACAGAAAATCTGTAAGAAAACAAGATCTGAGATGAAACACTTTGGCCACTGGGTGCCATCCTTGCTCCACGCAAGGATTTGCTGAGCTGCATTTCTAGGAAAACGGTTAAAACCTAAAAGGCAGTAATTTTAAAGTAATTCCAAGATCTAATAATGTTTGTGTGTGTGCATGACCTGGAATATGTTAGTGACACAGGCAGCTTATTCATTTGCCCAGGCGCGAGGCAGAAGGATTGGGAAAATCTCCCTGTGGTTCAGCCTTATCGACAAAGCCTGGTCAAAGCCATCCCACTGGCTGTATCCCAGTGGGCGGCCAGGGAGGCCCCTTGGAGGGGCTGGGAGTTGGTGGCGAAGCGATGTGGATGGTGAGGTAGTGTGGTCAGTAGCCAGAGGTCAGCTGGTCAGATACTCCATTATTCTCATTGTTGCGCATGCACTGCAGCATGCCCGCAACAGGGCTTGAACCCAGCCATCTGAGGGGCTCTGCTCTGTCCCGTCAAAAGCAGCCCTTTCATTACCAGAGCTGGTGGAGCTATTCCACACTCTTCTTGCTAGGAATGCTGCTGGTTGGTGGTATAGTAACTCTGTTTCTGGTGCTTTTGTTTCCCTAGGAGCAATTCAAGGAGTTTTTACAGACATCACCTTAACCAGGCATCAGAAGCCCCATAGTCAGTGACACAATATCTGTGCAAGATTTTGCTGTCTTTGCATTAGACACTCATATACATAAAACCAAGAAATTAAACTCAGTATTATGAACAAGAATAACCACAGAGACTATTCTTAGACTGTCGTGTAATACAGGCTGAGGTTTCCATCCAGGGCCTCAAACATTTGGTTGGGATTAAAACGAATTAGTGTGTGAGTGAACAAGCAAGAATTTTAATAAAAATTGAAAATTTGTCAGTCACACTATAACAGAGAAAACTCTAGAATCCTTTCTGTGAGACCATGTTGTAGAAGGGATCCAAGCTCAGAATAGATTTTGCCTCATGCCCCCAGGCTGGGGGCCATGCAGCTGGCCTCCTAGTTGGCCCTAGAAGGTGGCCCAGAGCAGCGCCTACGGGTACTTCCTTAGATTCACTGTAATCAAATCCATACACCCATGAAAGGACAGTGCAAGAAGAGCAGGTGAGAACTTACGAAAGGGCAGGCTGTTTTCAACCTATCCTGGGATAAAAGGCTTATATACTATTCTGCTGTTAAGCATCTCCAGGTGGATGGACTTAAAAATACATTTTCTAGGCTTACTGTAGGATAACCTGATACCAATCATTATATACGTCTAAATATTGCTGTTTGCTCAGAGTAGTGCTATTATAGCTGTAGCATGCTTGCTGATCCAAAGTGCTTTCGTAGCTCTTATTTCATTGAATGTTAACAGAGAGGCCTTTTAAGGAGGCATCGGTGGCTACATCCTATTTATGAATCAGGCAGCTGAGGGAGACAGCTCACTGCCAGTTTGGGGGACTCACTTTTTGCTGCTGAGGTCCTTTGCTTGGACTCTCCTGCCCAGTACCTGTTCAGTCCACTCAGTGTGACGGTCACCTGGAAAACAACAAACGTTTCATGAACGTTTCATCACATGCCAGGTCTGTTTCCGGTGCTTTACCTGTATTAACTCATTTAATCCTAACAAAACCCCTACTATTATTTTTCATATTCTATAGATGATGAAACTGAGGTACAGAGAAATGCCCAAATAATTATAGGGTACAAATGAAAAAAATGAGATATAGGTAGGCATGCTGAATTTGTTATATTCCCTTTCAAAATGATGTGGAACCCTTTTTATCTTAGATTTTTCTGGTCCTGGCTTGGCGCTATCCTTATGGTCTGATTATGAGCCCTTCTGTAATTATGGCTTAGTTCCTTAATAGACGAGTTCAGATTTCAAGAGATTCTGCTGCGGGTGTTTGGGTTGATTGGTTTTTGTTGTTGTTGTTGTTGGTTTTTATTTTAACATCTTTACTGGAGTATAATTGCTTTTCAATGGTGTGTTAGTTTCTGCTTTATAACAAAGTGAATCAGCTATACATATACATATGTCCCCATATCTCTTCCCTCTTACGTCTCCCTCCCTCCCACCCCTCTTTGTTTTTAAGGTTACATAGATTGTAAAGTAATCCAGCCCAACTGTTTCAGCAAGTGTGCTTTCTCCGCCTTTAGCATTCTGGAAAAGTAACTTCAAGGGATAGGTGTATGGGATCTAAAAGCAATTTTCCCCCCAGGGTAAATCCCAAACAACTCTTATGCTGAATGACCCCATTCCTTTCTCTACTAGGTTTATTTTCCTAACATATAATTCATCTCAGGCCTTTCCGGAGGCGGAAGGGAGGTCTGTGAAAACCAAGCTTTGTGATGGTTTCTGCAGGAACAGGTGGCCATCCTCACCACTGGGCTTACATGTGTCAAAGAAGTCCGTGAAGCACTGAAGCTAGATTTTAAGGAAGGACACTTTGTACTCTTCCCCCGACTACCAAGAGGAAAGCCCTAGAATTCAGAAAAGAAAGAGAACAGGGAGAGATGCTTTCTATGACTTCGTTGCTCCAATATGAAAAATCATGGGAATCTCTCTCCCTTTAAAACCGTGGAGAAATTTATGCTTCTGCCTGAAATATCTTTCAAACCATCAGTGATCTCCTTGAATATAGCTTTCCTCTGGTTCTCTGAGAAGTTATGTGTGAGAACAAAGGCTGGTTATTTTGATAACCCCCTTGAAAACCAAAGGTCCAAGTATCGGATTGTTAGGGATGTCTCTCTGTGCAGTGGGCTATGTTCAGCATCTCTCCCCACTGGAGCTCTTTCTCTCCCTGCACAGTAATTCACTCATGAGAAGGCAGGATTGCTTAGGGTGCAAGGTCCCCGATAAATCTTCTATACGTAAGCCCAAAGTTCCTCCCAGGAAGTGCTACAAACGGGAGTACACTGCATAGCAAAAGGAAGATCTGCCCCACAGACTGTGCTTGTGAAGCCAACTGACCACTCCTGGAACTGGCTGCAGCAAGCACCCCGGTGGTCCCTCAAGCCAAATGGACAGAACTATGTCACTGCAGCTTGAGCCCCCAGTTGTGCTGACTACAGCCTGGCTTTCCTTACAAGGGGGTCACCATGGCCTCTGTCAGGGCCTAAGTTTCTAATCTTTCAGCAACCCCATCTAGAAAGAACTATTCCCAAGCTCCAGTTTGGAGAATCTTAGGGAAGTTTTCCAGCTGGTCCAGTTTTGGTCAAGTGCCCATCCCTGGACCAATCAACTGTGACAGGGGCGTAGTCATTGAAGAATATGTCAGCCCCCAGGACAAAACATGGTTGGAGTGGAAGAAGGACCAGAGCCCCAGAAAGGAGAGAGGTACGAGGCAGATAGTATCACAGCTGTCCCTCACAGGTGAGGTGTATATGCACGTATCTTTCAGATTCCCTGAGGCACAGGTGAGGTGCTCACAATAGCCCCTTCATAATTCATAATTTGTAGACACTGGGTGATACCCGCCAGTGATCTATCTGCTGAAGTGGTTTCTCGAGAGACTTTGTCTAGGTCACATTATTGAAAAAAAAGTTCTATTATGTCCTGAAAGCATTTCTGTATCCAAAGCTAATCCCACTGATGGTCACCCTGATTTGGCTCTCAAACTCACCCAAACCTTATAAAGCAAATAAATATAACTTCCGGGGATGTGCCAATTAAATTGGCCCAGGAACTCCTCATTAACAACTGCTTCATCTGGTCCTATCATAACAGTGTCTTTCTATTGTGCTTGAACACTGGAGGCTCTGATGTATAACCAGAAAAGCGCCCTTCAACTGGATCCACCAATAAACCACAGATACCTTCTGGAATAGTCATTTTTTCGTGAACTAATTAGGACCTACTAAAGAATTAAACAGATCAAAGCCAAACATCCCTATATCTGATGTTTGAAACTCACAGTAAAATAGCTCAATTCCTGATCTACTTCCTGGCCTCATTAGAATTCAATTAGTAGAAGGACATTCTTTCCTAGAGGCTCTTTGGCAGATTTGTGTATGAACAGTTAACCCAGTGTTAGCAAAAGCAGTTACTTGAATCCAAACAGCTCTCCGGCTGCAAAGAGAATCCCAAAGCTGTTTAGACAAGACTTTGCTTATCCTCCCACCAGGATGCAAATATTTTAAGTGGACAGAGGGAGATAAAATGCAGTCAGTGCTGGTCCTGACACTGACCACATCCTGTGGCCCCGGGATATTTGGACTTGAAGGTCAGGGGAGGAAGGTGAAGGAAGGGGCGCTGGAGACAAGGAGACAAAGAAAAATTTAAAAGTGTTTAAATTATTTCCCTGAATAAACAAGTTTGGACTTTAAAATGTGTCAACACAGAACTACAAAAGATATGGAGAAATACACATATATTTCTAGGACAGGTAGAACTGCTAATCAGACCATGAAAACAGGGTATTGAGGGTAAGACAACCCTGAGGGTTTTTTTTCTTGCTTTTTTCCCATAACCGTTCTTCAGATGCCTAAATGTAGACTCAGGGAGATTTATTTTTCTTCTACAGGGTATGTTATAGTTGTCACTCAGCCTTGAAATAGTTTTCCTCTCCAGTGGAACATCAGGCCAGTGATATATTTGCATAGTTGTTCCCACCTGTCACTTGTGCCAGCCTCACGCATCACCATGCACAGAACGCCCAACCAGCCAATGGCAGGCTTTTAAGCTGCTGCATTTATGGGATGTGTTTTCAAAATATTCGCAGTCACCCAGCAACAGGAAAAGGCATTTCATTGGCTCTCTCCCTGTCAGCTAGAAAGGAGGACAATTGGATGGACTTCATCTGTGAAGATCAAGATGAGGCAGTGGAAAGGTGGGGAGGCTGGATGTTTGAACATCCGAGCCTCTCAGTGGCAAATGTGATATTTTATAAGTATAAAGCATGATGTTTTTGTCCTCCCCCCAGCCAGTAAAAATCTAATGTTAAAGAATAGCACTGACACCAGGCAGGCAGTTTTCATATGCAGTGTCATAAAGACACATAAAAGATCAAACTTGGCCCCCAGTCTTATCTGCCCGATCAAAGGAAGGGCTGCTGAATTTGGAGCCTCAGTGAGAAATAAATAAGGGCAGGGCTTTTTGATGTGGAAACAATTAGCCTCTCTGCCACAGGTGGGATGCCATCTATAGTGGATATTCTAAATGTGATGTAAATCCCTTAAGTTACTTTATCAATATCTGATCTTGTGAATTATCTTGCCCTTAAAAATTTCTACCTCCTCTTCAGGCTGACTCCACCCCCCCAACCCCCACCCCTCACCCAGAGAAGAACCAAAGAGAGGGCCAAGGTACAAGTCAAGGTGACCTGGGCTCTGAATAGCAGGCTATTGGGCCCCCCCCAGGCTCCTCTAATTTCTCCTTCAGGTGGTCCCGTGCAAGCCACACAGGAAAACAGGGTTTTCTCTTTCTGTTTTTACTCTTTTCTTGTTACTATAGGACAGAAAATTAATATTGACTGCATGCATATGTGAAATCAAAGCCATTAGGGAACCAAAGAGCAAAACAAAGCTCTGAAAAGAACTCGCCGTAAACCAGACAAGGAGAAAAATAAGTTCTTCAACTGACAGCACCCAGTCCTTGCTGAGGCCATGGCCTCTCTTCACTTCAGGTTGTATGATGGAAGGACATAAGCTCTCAATAATTAAAAACAGCTAAACTCTAAAGGCTTCAATGCCAGGAACATGTGCATATCCTGTCATTGGTTAAGGAACGTTAGTGGAATGCAGAGCAGGCAGTTGGTTGTGAGAGCTCACTCAGCGCTCAGTGTAACTCTTCCTTGCCCACTCCCCTGAGCAACTGCCCTTGGCCACCTTAGGACAGCCAAATGGAGGAAAGGTGCTGTCTGCTCTTCCTGAGAGTTCGTGGGGTTGGAAATTAACCACAGCCAATAGTAATTATAATTAACAACGGGCAACATATTAACAGTAGATCCAATACGATTACATGCATGTTAATTCTGTACACGCACATTAATAAGTTAGTATGTGAATACCATTTCTGTGTATCTCTAATGGGTATAAATATAATACAAATTTGCCTTAGCTGGACTCAAAGCTACTTGAAAATTGCTGTATCTCCAGTGCCTAACCCAGTGCCCGGCTTATAGTCGGTGCTCAATAAATATTTCTTGAGTGACGAAAGCGATACATTGATGACTGAACTGAGGTATCAGCCAGTGACACAAAATTTATGAATCTGCGTGAGTTTCACAAATGACAAACCTTGGAAAGTTATGAAACATTTCAATCTTCTTTTAACTGTTTGGGTGTATGTTTCTAGTGGAAACTAAACTCAGGAGACCTGAGTTGTAATCTTGTTCAGTCACAAGTCTATGAGATAAATATTATTATTACCTCATTTTATGGGTAAAGAAACCGAGGGCTAAGAGATACAGTAACTCACCCCAGGTCACAAGCATAAGATCTGAACGCAGGTCTAAGCCAAAGCTCATGCTGTTAGCATGGTGTGAGTCTGCCTGCACACCTGTGTATTTTTTAAGTACTGGTATGTGAGCCCGTGGAGCAGGACATGCTGCCTTTCCCCGCAGCATTAACCCTTCTGCTTCAAAGCACAGAGTAGAACGTTGAGGAGAAAATGCTTATGTTTCAGATACCATTTTGGAGATGATACAAAATAAACTGAGAGTCAAGATGCAGGATGGATAGAAAACCTAGAACTTTCTGAGCTCTAAACAGGTCATCAGGCCCAGACTGGAGTCCCAACCTGTTTCTTGTGGTGGGCCCTGTAAGGCGGGTAAATGAATTGTCTGGATATAGTTTTGCCACTGCCATCACTAGACGTGCTGCAAGTCCCAGCTCTGCCTCACACTTCTAATTCTACCGTGGGCAATGCCTTAACCCCTCTGAGCCTCCCTTTCCACAGTCAGAAAAGTGGGATAATAGGAACCTCCCCGAGGGGTTGTATAAGGATTAAATGAGTTGACAGTATGGAGAGAACTGTATTTATCCTGGCACATTGCAGATGCTTGATTCATATGGAACAGCTCTCTCTCTCCTATACCCTCAAATGAAAAGGATAAAGAATCTTATTTGTTTAGCAGATTGTGAAAGGAGTCCATGGAATTACCTAATTTTTCGCTCTGATCTTATTTAATTGATAAATGTTGGCTCCTATTTAAGGAGGAAAAGAAATGCATTCTCTATTCCATCAAAATTCGAGAAAACTCAGAGACAAGGTACAAATTTGAGCTAGAAATTTACATTCAACAAAGCTTTCCAAGGCTCCAGCTACCAGGCTATTGCCCCGGCTTTCATTTCCCAGGTAAACTGCACCAATGATGGGAGTTTCAGAGGCCTCTGTCACCTGCTAGCTCAAGTGGGAGACAGGCTACCCTAAGTCACGGAGAAAATCTTGGAAGGTTTACCTACAGCAGGGGGTCTCACCATTTTTTGTGGAAGAGCTATTCCTCACGTAAAGCCATGATATTAGCAGGTATGGGTTTTCAGGAAAGATTCTGTGTGAAGCAGACAAGCCTGTCCCTTCCCACTGAAAATGTCAACAACCAAGGAGAAGGAAGCATGGGCCTGTGAAACCAGCACATCAGCACATGGGCTAAAACTTCAAGATCAATTGATGATTCAGATCTCACCCCAGAGAAAACCTTCTCTGACACATCAGAGCTTTGGAGGGCTTTTTTCTCTCTTACTCGCTGTGGTTCTATATACTCGAAAGGGGATAACTGGGATGCAGAGGTGGCCTAAGTGGCAGACCTGGGTCAGAGTGAGTATCCTGACTGGACATTAGACTCACTTAGGGATGGGAACTTTTAAAAACAATACCGATACCTGGGCATCACCCCCAGACTGACTGAAAAGAAGTGGGGCAGAGGGCTGGCTTGCTATATGTTTTAAAACTTTCAGTTCATTCTATTATGGAGCTAAGAATGAAAAACACGGGTCTGGCTTATTTCCAAAACTGGTGTCTCACAGAGCACCATTCCATGGAATATTAATATGTGTCACACATCCACAATAAGTGTTCTGGTAAATACTCAATTCAATAAAGTTAAATAGGTGACTTTACTGCACCATTTTTGAGACTTTATACCCTCGTGGGCATTGTGCCTCATCTGGTAGAGTACATATCGACTTTGCCCAGCCATTTTTGACCACATCTCTGTCAAAGCCTCTCAGCTAAGGGCGTCTATATCAGGGTGTCAGGGAACACCAGCCTGAACACACTCTGGCCTGGGTCAACACATCATCAAAGGAAAGAAAGGCACAGAGTCCTGAGAACAATGAGTAGGGGCATCCGGCAGCGGCCATGCTCTGTAATCTGAAAAGTTGTGGAACGTCCAGATCCTAGCATTGATACTGTTCTGAGAATAAGCCTTTACTTATTGTGTTTATCATTAAATAATAGTTGCAATAAAGACTTGTCTCAGGAATTTCCAAAGAGCAAGTCACTTTAATTACAGTAATGTATGTTTCAAAGCTGCTCCATTTTTATTGTCCGTATTTCTACCCTGAAAAGAAAATGTATTGCTGTTTTGAGTTATAAATTGCCTCAAAGGAGGGCAGCTCCTAAAGATTCATCTTGCCTTAGAATATCCAGAGATGCTCAGAGAGCAGGGCTTTACCTCCAACTGGGGATCTTGGAAAGGAGGTGGAAATAAAATGGAATTGACAATGATACTGAGCCTGAGTATGTACAGGAATTAACGACGTACTATCTAACTGCCTAAAATAAAAGTGGGCAGTCAGTGACTTGTATTTTACTGGGCAGAGGTGGCAAGCTTTCTTATGTGCCACTGAGATTATGTACTGTTGTAAATGAAACCTCAACTCCAATTTTCAGGGTCTGAGAAGGGAGCTCTCTGAGTCTGCATCTTCCCTTCTGCCCAGGACGTTCTCTAAATATCTGACCTATTCCCTTTTCCAGTGACCTCATCATTTTTCTGTTCGTAGTGTCAGTAGTATATAACAGTTAGCGATTTCTAAGTCATAGTAAAATAGTGACCATACTCCGTCACAAGCATCCAAGGACCTCAGAAATTACTCAAGTTATGTGTGATGAAAATAATAGTATTAACAATTATTATTATCATTATTATAGCTATCATTTATTGAGCACCTACTATGTGCCAGGCACCTTATATGTCATATCGTAATTTAATCATAAAAACAATTCTCTGAGATTAGTGACTTGGCCCTTCTTGGCCTAAGCTACATCTTAGAGAGATAAAATGACTTGCTCAAGTCAGCATCAAAGCTGGGATTGGAACTACTGCCTGTAAATGCTCTTTTCAGTAAGGCCTGCTCCTAAATGTATGGTATACCTTGTTCCATTAGTTAAAGGAAATGACAATTAATATAAAGGAGATAATGATATATGTTTATAACTTCATATGTGAACTCTTTCAGTATACTGAGACTTTAATCTCTGAATATAATTTTATAGCATTTTTTAATTTTCTTTTTTAGCATTTTTTAATTTTTAAAAGAATATTTGGCATCATATAATTGTGGTCCTTCTTTGCAAAATGGTTTATGGCGCTGCAAAGAACAGATTAGTGGATACATATATATTTATACAGACAAAGATAGACATACATGTACCAGCTTCTATTCCGTCTAGTAAGCATCCTTTGATGTCTTTATTAGGGGAAGATGACTTTCTAGACCCATCTCTGTGGCACATTAACTCCTAGTTCTTTGGGGAGCTGTGATATTGGATTTGCTCTGTCTGGCCACATTTCTTTAATGAGCCCCTTCATGACACATTTATTGATGAGAAAGCTGGCTGGAGTGAGGAACATGTCTGTAGCCATAGAAAATAACAAAGCTAACTTGCTTCTTAATCCCACAATCACTACCCAGAAAGAGGAAAATAATGTTTGACATCCTTAAGCTGACTGAAATATGAATCTAATGTTCAGTGACCTCTGGGAAGGAAGTGTAAAAAAGAACAATAACAACAACAAAAAGCAGTTAAAAGATGAACTCCTATATCTGCAGCAAAAATAATGGTAGATGGTTGCTAAAATATATTGTGTCTCACGGGAAACTAGTCTACTCTGGCCTATACTTGCAATAACATACCCCGTATTTGACTCAAAGAAAATAGCTTTGGCAGTTTCCCACATTATTTTCACCACCTAATTCGAAAGCAGAAAATTTCTAGTTATTTCGATATTTTATTTTTATTTCCCAGAAAACAGCTTCCGATGCCCAAGAATAATTTTATCAGTATAAATAATCTACCTTCAGGTGTTTTATGTCATATTCAGTGACAAACTATGAAATGTAACATTTTTTCTTTGACAGCCCATGAAATCCATCATCTATTTTCATAGATCTTTCATTCAGGAAAAGATTTGAATTTTAAGGATTTATGGTCCAATCAGAAATATTTGAATTAAAGATTTTCAGCTTTTAAAATCAGTATCAGGATTTACTGGTAAAAACCTAGAGTCAGTGGGTGAAGTGTTATTGTAATCATTTATCCTTTGTGACCTTTAAAAGAATGAAAAAATAACTGCTGTCTCATGCCCGTAGTTTATATCCAGCCACATTAGATAAGAGCAAGAAGCTTTTTTCCTTCACCCTGCGGTTCATGACTCTTGGAAAAATTACCCATATACTGTTGCTAGGAAGCCGAGGGCACTGAATGAGCTCAGTATTTAATAAGACACGAATAGATAAGACAGAAAAAGGGCTTTATTCACCTGGTGTGTCTTTGTAAGAGTAACTGGCATGATGAGAAATATGACTTGATTCACTTTTAGAATATAAATTTACAGTCTATCTACTCTTTCTTAGATGGGTTAGTGCACAGTTCTATATGGATCCATAAAATGGACTCAGTCTAAAGTTTCCATGTAATCAAATCATTATTATAAAGGAAAACTATTTCTTCTTAGTGGTAATTACAATTTTTAAGAATATTCTCTCTTGGATAAACTATATTATTTATAATTTATTTGATGAATTAAATATGTTTCCATGTGGTGGAATTTCCTTGGTATAGAAGAATAAATAGGACCATGATGTTAAATGTATCATCTAAAATGCCTCATAGTCAAGGCAAAGCTACATAATGCTACTAAGTAGGTTATATCTAAGACAGAGATAGGGCAGAGCGCCCTGAATGTTTGTAAATTTTGCCTCAAACTGGAAGCCCTGGACCAGGAATCAGGAGATCCTGATCCTGACTCTGACACCGACAGGTGCTCTCACCTTGGGCAAGTCATTCAACTTCTCTGGCATTAAACTAGAAGACACCAGGCTTCTATCATTTTCCAACTTTCTGAGTGATATTCAGAGAGGCCCACACCTATTCTCCTTTGTTTCTAATGAGCTGAGCTGAGGATGAGACAAAGGTCTCAAATGCTCTCATGAAATCCCTGAGTGCTACAGGCAATCCAATGACAGGCAGTCTGCAAGTCGCCCAAGAACCCAAAGATTCAAAATGGAGTTCAGAATTAGAAGGACCATGGGTGTGTGTGTGTGTGTGTGTGTGTGTGTGTAAGGAATCATTCCAGCATCCCTAAGGATTTAAACTGGTCCAAGAGAGCTGTTTTGAATGCTCTCCTTGGACAACTCTTTCCTGAGTTCAGAGATCCCGAGCCATTTGGGGCTTGGCCCAGACCCTCCCTAGCAGACTCCCTGTACTGCCCTCAGCCCATCTAGCTGGTAAGTGTGGTGACTTAGGTGCAAGGAGGGCTGGAACCAGCTGCTGGGAGCGCAGGGCCCACAGCAAATGAGTGCAAAGTGGAGCATAGGACAGGGCAGATCAGGGTAGTTCCCAGAGCAGGGGTGGACTCAGAGATGGGAGCTAACCTATCAAAACAGGGCCCAGGTGAAGGACCATTAGGTAGTATTTCAGGAGCAGTGAAGCAGGTCCCTGAGAAAATCTTTGGTGCTTCTCACGCCATTCCTTCTCCTCCACCTGTGTGGAGAGTACTCCAGAGTACTTGGTGTTACATGGAGGCCACAAGTCAACCGTTTCCCCACTGCATCTTCCACCACCACCTCAGTGAACCTTCAGGACATTTCTGCTCCCCACTCTAAGCAGCTGAGATCATGAAATGTTTTCCTCCCTTCTCTTCTCCTCCCCTGTGCCCACCCACCTCATATCTACCCTCCAACCCTAAGTTTTGCTGTCATAGTTTTTAATACTTTCTCGTCAAGGTGCTTATTAGGTTTCCCCAGGCAGTCAATATCTATCTTATTTCAGTAATCCTTATTAGACACTTATATTAGACAATCCCAGTCAGTCTTTTATTATCTCCCAGGTAGATTGAGCTCTCTATATTGCAAGTTTCATTGCTCAGCACAATTTTCCTCTCCTCTTCATCTTTCACTCTCTCGGAATCTCTGTTCAGGCCCACTTTTTGGTTAGGCCCTCTGAATCCTTACCTAGCAACAAATATATTTCTCTCTCACTGGCAGGTGAAGCTCATCTTTGCTGGGCGTAGGAATCTAGGGTTGCATTTTTTTTTTTTTTCTCATGTGTGCTCAGATGCTATCCTTTTGCGTTCAATGTTGCATTGAGAAATAAATACCAGTCTGATTCTTCTTCCTTTTCAAGTTACTCATTGTTTCTGTTTGGCAGCTTGTAGATTTGTTTTTCCTGCTACCTTAGTTTTCAGGAATTTTATCAGAACATGCCTGGATGTAGGCCATTTTTCATCATTTCTACAGACTCTGGTCTTTCTTCAATTTAGGAAGATGGTCTATTTTGGCTGTTTCATTATTTCCTTTCCTCAGTAGGTTCCTTATTCTCCTTCTGCAGTTCCTGGTGTTTTTTGTTTTTTTTAATTGGGGTATAGTTGTTTTACAATGTTGTGTTAGTTTCTACTGTACAGAAAAGTGAAGTAGAGTTCCCTGTGCTATACAGCAAGTTCTCACTAGTTATCTATTTTATACATATTAGTGTATATATGTCAATCCCAATCTTCCAATTCATCCCAACCCCCCCTTCCCCCCTTGGTGTCCATATGTTTGTTCTCTACATCTGTGTCTCTATTTCTGCCATGCAAACCGGTTCATCTGTACCATTTTCCTAGATTCCACATATATGCGTTAATATACGATATTTGCTTTTCTCTTTCTGACTTATTTCACTCTGTATGACAGTCTCTAGGTCCATCCACGTCTCTACAAGTGACCCAAGTTCGTTACTTTTTTTTTTTTTTTTTTGCGGTACGCGGGCCTCTCACTGTTGTGGCCTCTCCCATGTGGAGCACAGGCTCTGGACGCGCAGGCTCAGTGGCCATGGCTCATGGGCCTAGCCGCTCTGCGGCATGTGGGATCCTCCCGGACCGGGGCATGAACCCATGTCCCCTGCATCGGCAGGTGGACTCTAAACCACTGTGCCACCAGGGAAGCCCCCAAGTTCGTTCCTTTTAATGGCTGAGTAATATGGAATTCCTGGTGTTTGCTTATTTCCCTCCTGGATCTATCCTCCAAGCATTTTGTTTTTTCCCTCTAGATTTCCAAATGGTTTCATTTTTCTTGTGTGTCAGTATATTTCTCCTACTTGATCTTTCAACTGAGTACTTGGCACAGGAACCATCTTTTCCAATTTATCTACTGAATTTTGTTTTTAAAAGTTCCATTTTTAGTCTAATTTCTCTGCTGTAATCCTTAAATGTGATGGTGATAATCCTTAAATGTCGGTGATGATGGTGGTGTACAAATTGTCTTCTGTCCTCCTCCAGCAGCTTTGTCTCTCTATGACCTGACTTCCTTCCTATGCATTGCTCTTTCGCTTTGTTCACCGGGGCTTAGGTCCAACTCCTGGGAGACTTCAGTAGCAGCAGTCCAAAGAGCATGGGAAGGCGCAGAGGCCCCATAGGTGAGCGACGGCTAATAGGCAGGCGGCTAACCTCTGTGGGGACTTCAGCAGAAGACCTCTTGGCTTCCTGGGCCCATCATCTGGCTGCAAAGGCTGATACCATCCCTGCCTCTCAGCAGTGGAAGAGGACTGAGCCCACCTGATAAGCTTGGGGAGAGGGTGAAGAGGGGCCTGGGAGAACAGTTATATTCATGCCATTGCTGCCCCTCCCCTCCACAAAGGACCACAGGGGGCTAAGTATTCCTTGAATATGGGGGGCTCTTCAGCACTGGGCCCAGACTCTCATCTGGCTCAGAGAAGCCAGAATCCAATCTAGTCTTCATACCAGAATCCTGGCAGAGCCTGGGTTTTCCTGGCACCCTAAAGGGCCTGCAAGCCTGCCAGTGGAGGGGGGCTGGGGGTGACTTCACAACCCAGCATCTCACCAGCATCACCTGGGGAATGTTTAGAAAATAAAAGATTCCAGGTCCCCCATCGTAGACCTATTGAATCAGAATCTCAAGACAGGGCCTGGGAATCTGGATTTATAATCTACTCAGGTTAATCTAGAACAGAACTGAGTATCGAAACCACTGATTTAAGGTGGAAACTGGTGCTTCCACCTAAGAGTGCTAGGAGCCCATTCTAGAGGTGCTTGGGGCTGAATATACCCTGGTGAGAGTTCTGGTCCTTGTGCTTTTACACCCAGGGGTGCTAAGTCACCCAAAGACCTGAGATACGCTTAATCTCTTTTTCTTTCTCAGTAGCCAGTTTTTCTCTCTCCTTAGACTATGATTTTTCTGTGACATACAAAATCTGCTATTGTTTGAGGTAAGAAGGAAAAGTATTCCTGAATGGAAACATTTATCCTTTACTACGGACACTGGACCTATAAAGCCAGGGCAATATAGAATGAGGAGGGGGTACAAAGGAAAGGGTCATTAGAGCTACTTTGATTAGGTTATATTGAGGAAAGAACCACAACAAAGGTTTGTTCTAGCTCTCATTCTGTGTCAGTTATAGGTCGACTGTGGCTCTGTGGCTCCCCCCACCCATCTTCTTCATTCCAGGATTCACGTACAAGACAAAATGACACCGTGGGCCTTACAGGTTTGCTCCATGTATGTGTGGGGTGGGGTGGTAGACAGTCATCTCCACTCACATTCCTTGGACCAAAGGAAGTCATGCCAAGCCTGAAGTCAATGGGCAGGGAAGTATCTCCATTCCACAGGTGGAACTGGGTCATGTGGTGGTACAAGGGCACATAGAATCTTCTCACATGGAGGGGAGCAAATAATCAGGAATAATTATACCATTCATTATACTTACTGAGCAGGAAAGCATCCCCTTTAGAAGTTATTCCCATAAGGAGGCCCAATAAGGAAAATCACCTGATAGACAGTTACTGAATAAGGTGATCTGGACCAATGGCCAGCTGCAGGTCCTGGCTGGTGGATCTCAGGTACTCCGTGATTCAGGAGGAGGGGAGATGTTCTTTCTCCTCCTGCCTTCCACAGTGTGAATGTTCAAAAAGGAATTCAGAGAAGGTTTGAACATGCTTGGGATTCATGCTGATCTATCTAATGTTGTTACATAGTCATAAAAAGCATGGAACATTCAGAGTGGCCCAACTCATCAGCACTCTCCCTCAGCACAGAGCATCACTGGCAGACCTCAGGGACATCCTACTAGGTCACCACGGCATATTTCTTCTCCTCCTGCCTCCCCCTCGGAGCTCTTCCACACACTCTTTTCTTCCCCTCCCCCAATATCTCTTTTTTTTTTTTTAATTTCTACCCCATCAATATTCTCTCCTCCCTCTGTTTTCTAAGCTGGCATCCTCCTTTGGTGTTAGAAATTTTTAAGTCTCCTGCCCAGCTCTTCCCTTCTTGCTTGGTATCACTGCTGGGCAGGGGCAGAGGGGGAGGGGAGGGGAGGAAAGCCCCAAGGTGGTCTGGATGCCGGGTGGATGATCCAGATACCTAAAAAGCACGAGCTATCTCACCCAGCCAAGGCTGACATAGATTTTAGACTCGCCTGCTCACACGGTCTCTCATTTCCAACTTGAATTTCATGCTTGGGCCTGTTTAGTACTCTCTTCCTGAGTGCCGGCAGTTAGAGTACAAAACTGTCCAAAGCCTTTGCTCTACCACCCTTTTCCCTTTCCCCTTAGACTTCTCATTTCTTCTTAACTTGTTCAAGCTTCTTGCCAACAAGTTGGTTAACCTCTCTGAACCTCATAGGGGTGTGATATTCAACGAGAAACTAGCTGCAGGTAGTAGCCACTCAGGAAATGCTAGCTCCCTTTCTTTTTATTTCTCTTCAAAGGATCTGAGTGAACTACTATTTCTTGGCCATCCTAAATCAGGTGAGGTTGCTTTTGGAGGCATTTCTACATTGCACCCTCTTATCCAATGTTTGCACAGTTCAAAGCATTCAGTAGGTGCTCAATGAGCACTTGATGACCCAGTTTCCCTCCCTCCTCCCCCGCTGCCCTGCCCCTCACCTTGTCAGTTCCACCCCATCTGCACACATCCTGTTCTTACCTCCTCTACTTCGCAGCCGAAACCAAGAGAGCAGCATTGGCACATTTGACTCATGTGTGGGGCTAACAACCCATGATGCTAATGGTCAGAGACTATGAGAGTTTAACAGAAAATAAGGAAGGCAGTAAAGTGCCGTTATTTAAATCTTCAGTTCTACTTCTGGTGTCTGTAATCAGCATCTGTATCCAGCTTTGATTCATCTATCCCTCACCTTGTCCCAAAGAGAACTAAAGAAAAACCAGCATGAATGGCTTTGTCAAACGACTCTTCACATCATTAAGTCACTTTGCTGTTTATGTAGTAGCAGGACACAAATTCAGAAACACATTACCCACAAATTCCAGAAGCAGCAGAGGAGGAAAGAGCAGCTGATATGGAGCTGCCTGGTCATTGCTGATGTGATCAATGAGGAGGTCGGTCCCTGGCACTTCCCTCACGCTGCCTGTGCCACATCCGCTCTTACCCGGGGCCCCTCTTTGGGGAGAGAGGTTGAGAACTGAAGCCTCTGTTACTTGTATTGCCCATTGGAAATGGAGCTTTTCTTCAGACCTCCAGATACTGCTTCCTCCTTTTTTCCTAACCACCTCTTCTTTCCCAGGAAACTGTTCTCAGAGAAAGTATTCTTTTACATCTGTCCATCAAATTAAGCTAACATTTAGGGAAAGCCGTCTGGGTGGTACAGAAATGAAGCCTACACAGTTTCTGTTCTGTCCTGCCCTTCAGGGGGCCCCTGTCTAGTAGGATAAATGGGCACACAGCATGCTGCAAAGTACCTGGCACACAGGAAGCCCTCACTAAGTATTTGTTGAATGAATGAGTGAAGGAATGACTACACAGTGACTTTAACAGACTATAGCAAATGCTATAGAGGAAAAAATGACAAAATGTACTGGGGGGGGGGATTGATTTGAGAGACTGCTGGTTGTTAGAGGCGCTGGGGAGGGCCTCATAAGGGGAGACAGATAAGAGCAGAGCCTTGCAGCCGGAGGCGTTCTGTTGAGCCTGGCGGGGTGAGACAAATGAGGCTGGCACACCAGGGCTCTCTGGGAATAAGAAATCTTTCCTGGGCCTATTCTCAACAGCATAGCCATGCAGTCATTTTCTAAATAAGGGAAGTACAGTGATAGGAACACCGGGATGGTAAGGGCTCGATCAACAAGACATTAGGCTGAAGAAGGACTCGGTTACCAGCTCTCCACAAGAGGATCACCTTCCTTGGAAGAATGGGCAGCCTGATTTCAGATTCGACAAGTTTACAGCCCCCTTGATCCTTATCTTCTGAGATGTTTAACTTGAACTTGATGAATCATGTTTTCCTCCAGTGTATCTTAGATATCCCAGCACAGAATATGTTTCTTTCCAGGACTGAATATGGTACAGTTTGCTGGGGAGAGGAAGCCTTTCTAGATTGGCTTCTCTAAAGAACCAGAGAAAGAAAAGACTAGAATTGTAGTCAGGATACTTTTGAAGGGGACCACTATGGGTCTGACGTGAATTATTTTGAATTCCTGGAAATTTAGTATTCAGTTCATCTGCCGTAATGACAACTGTCTGTTATAGATGGAATTGTGTCCCCCCCACCAAATTCATATGTTGAAACCCAACCCCCAGTACCTTAGAATGTGACTGTATTTAAAGACAGGGCCTTTAAAGAAGTAAGTAAGGTGAAATGAGATCATAAGGGTAGGGCCCTAATCCAAGATGACTGGTGTCCTTGTAAGAAGAGGAAGATGTACCAGGGAAGTCCACACATACAGAGGAAAGGCCATGTGAGGACACAGTAAGTCGGCAGCCATCTGTGAGCTAAGGGAAGAAGAACAGGAGTAACCAAACTTGCCAACACCTTGATCTTGGACTGCCAGCCTCCAGAACTTTGAGAAAATAAATTTCCATTATTTAAGCCTCCCAGTCTGTGGTATTCTGTTGTGGCAACTCTAGCAAACTAATAACACTATCATATACTGAGACCTACTAGGGGCCTGGCACTGTGCTAAGTATTTGATCTCACTTAATGATTTTAATGACCATGAAAGACAGTTATTGTTATGTTCCTTTTTCAGAAGAGAAAATAGATGCCCAAGGCCACAGCTCTAGCAAGTGGCAAAACTCAGATTCAAAGGCACATCTGTTTGGCTCCAGACATGTGCGCTTAGCATACCACCAACCCACATTTATGAAGCACTGACCATGAAAGAAGTACGAGGCTATAGTAATTGCTGACATTTGAGAACCTTAATCCTTTCCTTATGGAACTTATAAATGATGAGAGACAGACTTACAAAGGTAAATAAATAAATAAGTGCTGCCTGGACCAGACCACCTGGAATCAATAATGCTATGGCAACGCCATGGTGAACCTAAGCTAAGAGAGCATTCAAATGCTTGTGAAGGCGGCATAGGGGAGTTGCTACAAACACAGGGGCCAGGGGGCAGATTTCAGCAGTTTTCTAGTTATGTGACCTTGGACTTTTATCCTTACTTAAATCCTTAACCTCATCAGTTTCCTCATCTGTGCTAGGGGGGCTAAATTGGGACTAATGATGGAACATTACCCCTTGGGTTGTTGGAGGATTAAATAAGATACTGTAAAGCACTTTGCATGATGCTTGGTACATAGTACATCTTAATAAATGCACCATGATGGAAAAAACAATTCTTCTAATGTGTATCCTACTGGGTACTAACAAAAATAGCCAACCCATCTAAACATGGTTGAGTTCCTAACTGTTTAAATGAAAATGTTTAGTGTTGTTAAATTTGTGAATATTTTCACTGACACTTGTATGTGGGTTTCTAAATACAATTTCATTTCCAAAATGCGTTTGCCTATTGGGACATTCAGCTTAAATCAAATACCAACATACACCACCAACAACACAGTCAGGGCAAAGTTAAAATGTTCATCAGTGTGGAAGGAGAGTCTGACAGAAAGGCAAGACAGAAAGGACTAATAAAATATCTGATAGAAGTCAAAGAGCAAATTAAAAATTGTGTGTGTGTGACACTGTGTGCATGGATGTATGTGTGAGCGTGTTTGGGGGCACACCTCCGCCCATCTGAGCATAAATCCAGATAAGATTCTGGACAGGGAATCGTGGCTGAGGAATCAGCCCTGCACCCTCCTTGCCTTACTTGATAGATTGTTTCCTCACTGCAGGTGATTGCTTTATTTGGCCCGAAGAGCAGAAACTTTCTTATAATGCTTCCTGTGCTTTTATGGCACAAACCAATATAAATATTTACTGGATCTGTAAGTAAAAGTATATAAAGTCTTATTTATCTTGCTGCACAGTGAAACCATGAAAACCGTGTGGAAAGTTGAGTCTATTTTTTTCCAAGAAGACATCCAACTACACACTGAGGCAAAGCAAAGACATGCTTAGTTTCAGAGGTGACAAAGGGGCTCTGTTATACTTTTGATGCAGAGGATTTCCATCGTTTCTATTGAACGCATGAACATTGAAATATTTCTTCTGGCCAATTCATTGGAAAGTGATGCCTGGGTGGCCAGCCACATATGTCCGTAGTGACAGATTGCACTCCCAACCCCAACTAGCAGGCCGAAAAGATGGGGCTCCAGGTATGGAACAAGGGGAGAGAGAGCGTGGGATCAGGCCACTGGCATGAATGGAAAACCCAAGCAAAGCCTTACCCTGGTCAGTGGCTCCGCACCCTCCTCCTCACACCCAGGGTGGCCCCCCATTGCCCTGGTTCTAATCTCAACGTTCAGGTTTTGCCCCTTGCTGGTTCTGCTCCCATGGTGGGGTGTGGAACTTTGTAACAGGGCATTGGGACCCATCGTCCCAGCACCTGTAGGGCAGGATCAGGTGGACTTTTACCAAAACCATAAAGAGGAGAGGTTGAGCTTCCGGTTCCTTTTGATCCCCAGCGTTGTCCTTCTCTACCACTTCACAGGCCTCCAGGCTCCATCCCTTTGCTGACCCCCGTGCCTTAGGCATCATGGTTCAGTGTTAAGAGTTCGCTTGTTCCTGTGAATTCTTATTAGTGGAAATCCTTTCATAAACCTGTAATTTTAAACGACAGAAACAAAGCAGCATGATGTTCCTTAGTCTTCAGCCGTTTGTTAGTCAACTCACCTGGTCCCTATTTCCAAACCCAGATCCATCACCAGGGGCTGATGTCCTAGACAGCCTCACCTCTTGCTGGTGCAGAAGTTCTTCTTCCTCCTTTCATCCTTTTCTGTCTAGTTGTTGAATTGTTGTCACATTTCTTAGGGAATTATTCTCATTTTCTGTCCGCTTTATGAGCCTTTCCTTCCACCCCTTGCCTCAAAGGTATTTTCATTTTAATAGGGAATAATTCTCTGATGTATATTGATGAAATTCTAACAGTGATATTTCAGGCAGGCAGAAGAGAGCCCTCAGCTGGAATTGTAGATCTTTTTCCCCAGCCTGGCATGTAGACAGTTATCCATTCAACCCATGTTGAAATCATATTTGTGCCTGAAACTGCATTTTTTCTTTTCACCATTCCCACCAAGAGTTGGGAATTTCTGACCATCTTTATAAGTTTCTGTTTATGAAATTAACATGAGTCTGCTCACCAAATTCAAACCATTAGAAAAATTACAGCATGCCGAGGCTAATAGCAGAAAAAGTTAAGGGTGAAGTTTTTGTTTGTTTTCTAAGATGCCTAGATTGTTCTAAAACCAATATAGAGGGGCTGTTAGTTGGAGTAGATAGTATTCAAGCTGTAGGATGCTAACATTCGAAGTGTCCTTTTGCAAATGGAAGCAATGTTGGTTAAATCTATATTATTCATTACAAAATCTGTATTACTTCCTAAATGATGACCTCGGTTATCTTCAAAAATCTCTTTTGTAATGTTATTTAATTTCCTATCTCTCTTTTAATACTCTTCAGGTGGACTTAGGGACTTAGATAAACTACCAGTGAGCGTAGAGTTTACCCTCACTCATCGCACAACTATAGGGTTGCTGCCACGTGCCCTGTAAGCTGCCAGGCACCATGGAGCATGGACGAGGCATCTCTCAGGTGAGGCTGCAACTGAGAGGGGCAGCAAGGACTCAAGCAAAACCCACAGTACAGCAAGTTGAGGTTGAGGTGGGCGGGAGGCCATTAAGATCCAACCAAGTACATGAGTCAGAGAAGCAGTGGCCAAAGGGGATGGTGGTTCTGTCAGGGCCAAGACTGCAGGTGGCAATTCTCTGAGCTAGAAAGACCATGCTGAACAGGCAGGACTTGCTTCAGGGTATTCTTATCTCACATCTCTAACCTTAAAGTCTAACGCAGTCAACACACCTTCAGCTGCCTGTAAATATCTACCATCCTTCCGTTACTAAGACATAGGAAGAAGAATGCCACAAGAAGTTCATGATAACCTCACAGGGCCGCCATGTCACACTCACACATCTGCACTGCAAGGACCCATCTTCTTGGAGGGATGAAGCAGGCTGTCTCACTGCTCGGCGAGCTCAGATTGGAGCCTGAAGACTAGGGCTGCAGGGGTGAGGGCCTCTCTGTGTGTCTCCTATTACAAATAGTCCCAGTGGTGTGTGAACAAATAGTGCATTGGGTATTGGGTTCACTCAAAGTTAGAAGGCTACTTGGCTCATATTACCTAATCTTGGATTCCTCTCTCTCTCTCTCTCTCTCTCTCTCTCTCTCTCTGTGTGTGTGTGTGTGTGTGTGTGTGTGTGTGTGTGTGTGTCTAAGTGTGAAGTATTCACAGGGGTGGTTGGCAGAAAATCCACCAGAGGATATTGTGGCATGGCTTGGGTAGAACTAGAAAAATAACTTTCAGTGAGACTATCAGGCTTTCACTCACTCATCCAATAAATATTTAACGAGCTTCTTCCATGTGCAGGTTTGCCCATGAAGACTGTGCTGGGCACTTAGGAGTTAACAGAAGACACACCCAATCCCTACCCTCCTCTATCAGACCATTAACAAATAATTACACAACATATTACTGATGGAGGAGGAATGTCATGCTCCCAGCTCTCAGGGAGTCTTGAGCTGGTTTATTTCAGCTTCCCACCCAAGTCCATGTGTGCAGGGCTCCCCCACCAGCACTCCTCTAGGTACCCAGGATTCTGCCCTTCCTTCTTGGATTTCTTGAGGTTCTTAGGCATTTGTTTGGGCACTGGGCCGAAGTGCATTGCCCAGACAAGTGCCCCTCCCATTGGTTGCTCAGTGGGTGAGGTGCTGGACCCTGAGGAGCTAAAGTCTTCACCAGCCTCCCATGGGAGGAGTGGCTGGTGGGTCCCTGACTGCAAGCAACGGGAGGTATCTACTTGAGCAAAGGCGGGACCGTCCATGGTCCTGATTCAACTACCATGTGGCTCACGGGAGCTCAGCCAATGCCTCCACAGTGGTCCTTTGCTGGGTGCATCTCCTTCCTGGGTACAGCTGCCATGCTCCCAGGGGCTCTCTCCTTCCTCTCTTACCCCACTCCCTGACCTCTGTGAGATGGCGACAGTGTTCATTCCCCTTTTCTTACCTCCCCAAGAGCACACTCCTTTCTCCTCTGGTTCTTTCAAAATAGATCCTGATGGCCCATTGACTCAGAGCCATTGACTCAACCAAAAACAAGTTCTTTTTCCTGGAGGACACAGAGGGCTTTTTGATCTTCAATTTCTCCCAGAAGAGGAGGGAGAGAGTTTGCTGCTGAATGCAACAAAGAAAGAGAAAAGGAAACAAAGACAATTGCCTTTCCATAGGAAGAGTCTGTATATTTATCACCTGCCACAACAAAAACTGTGACCACAGCTTTGAAGGGGAGGTTCTGGGAGGGAAAGTCAAACTCCAGTGCTGTGGCCCAAGGCCACCAATGGGAGCTTGGCAAAGCTGACACCTTATGGGTTCTCAGGGCTAGTTAGGGCAAGTCCTGAATCAAGCAGCATTTCCATCGATTCTGGGGCCCTATAGGTCTGCATCTCATGGTTTTGTGCTATATTCAGATGAGATTGGAACTGTACTCTGCCCATGCTGTTCTCTCTGACTGGAACAGTCTATGTTTCCTAATTCTCCTGGTGAACTTTTATTCATCCTTCAACACCCATATCAGATGATACTCCTCCACTCTGTTTCTTGGCCTCCTATATGCTCCCTCCTCTTGTGGCCTCTGACCTTCATGCTTCCATTTTTTCACTATTCATTCTGTTTACTCTTTTTTTTTCTTTGCTCATAATATCTTTTTTATTTTTTTTAACATCTTTATTGGAGTATAATTGCTTTACAATGGTGTGTTAGTTTCTGCTGTATAACAAAGTAAGTCAGCTATATGTAGGCATCTATCCCCATATCCCCTCCCTCTTGCATCTGCCTCCCACCCTCCCTATCCCACCCCTCTAGGTGGACATAAACCACTGAGCTAACCTCCCTGTGTTATGCAGCTGCTTCCCACTATCTATCTATTTTACATTTGGTAGTATAGTGCTACTCTCTCACTTTGTCTCTGCTTACCATTTCCCCTCCCCATGTCCTCAAGCCCATTCTCTATGTCTGTGTCTTTATTCCTGTCATGCCCCTAGGTTCATCACAACAACTTTTTTTTAATATTCCATATAAACAGGTTAGCATATGGTATTTGTTTTTCTCTTTCTGAATTACTTCACTCTGTATGACAGACTCTAGGTCCATCCACCTCACTACAAAAAACTCAATTTTGTTTCTTTTTATGGCTGAGTAGTATTCCATTGTATATAGGTGCCACATCTTCTTAATCCATTCATATGTTGATGGACACTTAGGTTGCTTCTATGTCCTGGATATTGTAAATAGTGAGGCAGTGAACATTGTGGTACGTGACTCTTTTTGAATTATGGTTTTCTCAGGGTATATGCCTAGTAGTGGGATTGATGGGTCCTATGGTAGTTCTATTTTTAGTTTTTTATGGAACCTCCATACTGTTCTCAGTAGTGGCTGTAACAATTCACATTCCCACCAACAGTACAAGAGGGTTCCATTTTCTCCTCACCCTCTCCAGCATTTGCAGGTTTTTTGATGATGGCCGTTCTGACCACTGTGAGATGATACCTCATTGTAGTTTTCATTGATGTGGAGCATCCTTTCACGTATTTGTTGGCAATCTGTATATCTTCTTTGAAGAAATGTCTATTTAGATCTTCAGCCCATTTTCAGTTTGGGTTGTTTGTTTTTGTGATATTGAGCTGCATGAGCTGCTTGTATGTTTAGGAGATTAATCCTTTGTCAGTTGCTTCCTTTGCAAATATTTTCTTCCATTCTCAGTGTTGTCTTTTCATTTTGTTTATGGTTTCCTTTGCTCTGCAAAAGCTTTTAAGTTTCATTAGGTCCCATTTGTTTATTTTTCTTTTTATTTCCATTTCTCTAGGAGGTGGGTCAAATAGGATCTTGCTGTGATTTATGGCATAGAGTGTTTTGCCCATGTTTTCCTCTAAGAGTTTGATAGTGTCTGGCCTTACATTTAGGTCTTTAATCCATTTTGAGTTTATTTTTGTGTATAGTGTTAGGGAGTGTTTGAATTTCATTCTTTTCCATGTAGCTGTCCAGTTTTCTCAGTACCACTTATTGAAGAGGCTGTCTTTTCTCCACTGTATATTCTTTTTTTTTTTTTTTTCTTTTTGTGGTACGCAGGCCTCTCACCGCCGTGGCCTCTCCCGTTGCAGAGCACAGGCTCTGGACATGCAGGTTCAGCGGCCATGGCTCACGGGCCCAGCCACTCTGCGGCATGTGGCATCTTCCCAGACTGGGGCACGAACCATGTCCCCTGCATCGGCAGGCGGACTCTCAACCACTGCGCCACCAGGGAAGCCCTCCACTGTATATTCTTGCCTCTTTTTTCAAAGTTCAGGTGACCATATGTGTGTGGGTTTATCTCTGGGCTTTCTCTCCTGTTCCATTGATCTATATTTCTGTTTTTGTGCCAGCACCATACTGTCTTGGTTACCATAGCTTTGTAGTATAGTCTAAAGTCAGGGAGCCTGATTCCTCCACCTCCGTTTTTCTTTCTCAAGGTTGCTTTGGTTAATCAGGGTCTTTTGTGTTTCCATACAAATTGTGAAATTTTTTGTTCTAGTTCTGTGAAAAATGCATTAGTAGTTTGATAGGGATTGGAATGAATCTGTAGATTGCTTGGGGTAGTAGAGTCATTTTCACAATGTTGATTCTTCCAATCCAAGAACATGGTATATCTCTCCATCTGTCTGTATCATCTTTAATTTCTTTCATCAGTGTCTTATAGTTTTCTGCATACAGGTCTTTTGTCTCCTTAGGTAGGTTTATTTCTAGGTATTTTATTCTAGTGGTAAATGGGAGTGTTTTCTTAATTTCTCTTTCAGAATTTTCATCATTAATGTATAGGAATGCAAGAGATTTCTGTGCATTAAACTTGTTTCCTGCTACTTTACCAAATTCATTGATTAGCTCTAGAAGTTTTCTGGTAGCATCTTTAGGATTCTCTATGTATAGTATCGTGTCATCTGCAAACAGTGACAGCTTTACTTCTTCTTTTCTGATTTGGATTCCTTTAATTTCTTTTTCTTCTCTAATTGCTGTGGCTGAAACTTCCAAAACTATGTTGAATAAAAGTGGTGAGAGTGGGCAACCTTGTCTTTTTCCTGATCTTAGTGGAAATGGTTCCAGTTTTTCACCTTTGAGAATGATGTTGGCTGTGGGTTTGTCATATATGGCCTATATTATGTTCAGGTAAGTTCCCTCTATGCCTACTTTCTGGAGAGTTTTTATCATAAATGGGTGCTGAATTTTGTGGGAAGCTTTTTCTGCATCTATTGAGATGATCATATGGTTTTTATCCTTCAGATTGTTTATATGGGTTATCACATTGATTGATTTGGGTATATATATTGAAGAATCCTTGCATTCCTTGGATAAACCCCACTTGATCACGGTGTATGGTCCTTTTAATGTGCTGTTGGATTCTGTTTGTTAGTATTTTGTTGAGGATTTTTGCATCTATGTTCATCAGTGATATTGGCCTGTAGTTTTCTTTCTTTGTGACATCTTTGTCTGGTTTTGGGATCAGGGTGATGGTGGCCTCATAGAATGAGTTTGGGAGTATTCCTCTGTCTGCTACATTTTGGAGGAGGTTGAGAAGGGTAGGTGTTAGCTCTTCTCTAAATGTTTGACAGAATTCACCTGTGAAGCCATCTGGTCCCAGGCTTTTGTTTGTTGGAAGATTTTTAATCACAGTTTCAATTTCAGTGCTTGTGATTAGTCTGTTTATATTTCCTATTTCTTCCTGGTTCGGTCTCAGAAGGTTGTGCTTTTCTAAGAATTTGTCCATTTCTTCCAGGTTGTCCATTTTATTGGCATATAGCTTCTTGTAGTAATCCCTCATTATCCTTTATTTTCTGGAGTGTCAGTTGTTACTTCTCCTTTTTCATTTCTAATTCTTTGATTTGAGTCTTCCCCCTTTTTTTCTTGCTGAGTCTGGCTAGTGGTTTATCAATTTTTTTTTATTTTCTCAAAGAACCAGTGTTTAGTTTTATTGATCTTTGCTATTGTTTCCTTCATTTCTTTTTCATTTACTTCTGATCTGATCTTTATGATTTCTTTCCTTCTGCTAACTTTGGTGTTTTTTGTTCTTCTTTCTCTAATTACTTTAGGTGTAAGGTTAGGTTGTTTATTTGAGATATTTCTTGTTTCTTGAGGTAGGATTCTATTGCTATAAACTTCTCTCTTAGAACTGCTTTTGCTGCATCCCATAGGTTTTGGGTCATCGTGTTTTCATTGTCATTTGTTTCTAGGTATTTTTTTATTTCCTTTTGGATTTCTTCAGAGATCCCTTGGTTATTTAGTAGTGTATTGTTTAGCCTCCATGTGTTTGTATTTTTTACAGACTTCTTCCTGTAATTGATATCTAGTCTCATAGGGTTGTGGTCGAAAAGATACTTGATAAGACTGCAATTTTTTAGAATTTACCAAGGCTTTATTTTTGACCCAAGATATGATCTATCCTGGAGACTGTTCCATGAACACTTGAGAAGAACGTGTATTCTGTTGTTTTTGGATGGAATGTCCTATAAATATCAATTAAGTCCATCTTGTTTAATGTATCATTTAAAGCTTGTGTTTCTTTATTTACTTTCATTTTGGATGATCTGTCCATTGGTGAAAGTGGGGTGTTAAAGTCCCCTACTATGATTGTGTTACTGTTGGTTTCCCCTTTTATGGCTGTTAGCCTTTGCCTTACATATTGAGGTGCTCCTATGTTGGGTGTATACATATTTACAATTGTTATATCTTCTTCTTGGATTGATCCTTTGATCATTATGTAGTGTCCTTCTTTGTCTCTTGTAATAGTCATTTTAAAGTCTATTTTGTCTGATATGAGAATTGCTACTTCAGCTTTATTTTGATTTCCATTTGCATGGAATATCTTTTTGCATCCCCCCACTTTCAGTCGGTATGTGTCCCTAGGTCTGAAGTGGGCCTCTTGTAGACTGCAAATATACGGGTCTTGTTTTTTTATCCATTCAGCCAGTCTGTGTCTTTTGGTTGGAGCATTTAATCCATTTACATTGAAGGTAATTATCGATATGTATGTTCCTATTACCATTTTCTTAATTGTTTTGGGTTTGTTTTTTGTAGGTCTTTTCCTTTGCTTGTGTTTCCTGCCTAGAGAAGTTCCTTTAGCATTTGTTGTAAAGCTGGTTTGGTGGTGCTGAATTCTCTTAGCTTTTGCTTGTCTGGAAAAGTTTTAATTTCTCTGTCAAATCTGAATGAGATCCTTGCTGGGAAGAGTAATCTTGGTTGTAGGTTTTTCCCTTTCATCACTTAAGTATGTCCTGCCACACCCTTCTGGCTTGCAGAGTTTCTGCTGAAAGATCAGCTGTTAACCTTATGGGGATTCCCTTGTATGTTATTTGTTGCTTTTCCCATGCTGCTTTTAATATTTTTTGTTTGTATTTAATTTTTGATGGTTTGATTAATATATGTGTTGGCATGTTTCTCCTTCAGTTCATCCTATATGGGACTCTCTGTGCTTCCAGGACTTGACTGACTATTTCCTTTCCCATATTAGGGAAGTTTTCAACTATAATCTCTTCAGATATTTTCTCAGTCCCTTTCTTTTTCTCTTCTTCTTCTGGGACCCCTGTAATTCGAATGTTGGTGCATATAATGTTGTCCCAGTAGTCTCTGTAACTGTTCTCAATTCTTTTCATTTTTTTTTCTTTATTCTGCTCTGTGGTAGTTATTTCTACTATTTTATCGTCCAGGTCACTTATCCATTCTTCTGCCTCAGTTATTCTGCTATTGATTCCTTCTAGAGAATTTTTAATTTCATTTATTGTGTTGTTCGTCACTGTTTGTTTGCCCTTTAGTTCTTCTAGGTCCTTGTTAATTGTTTTTTTTATTTTTTTCACTCTATTTCCAAGATTTTGGATCATCTTTACTATCATTACTCTGAATTCTTTTTCAGGTAGACTGCCTATTCCCTCTTCATTTGTTTGGTCTGGTGGGTTTTTACCTTGCTCCTTCATCTGCTGCGTATTCCTCTGTCTTCCCATTTTTGTCAACTTACTGTGTTTGGTGTCTCTGTTTCACAGGATGCAGGTTCGTAGTTCGTTTTTTTTGGTGTCTGCTCTCAGTGGGTAAGGTTGGTTCAGTGGGTTGTGTAGGCTTCCTGGTGGAGGGGACTGGTGCCTGTGTTCTGGTGGATGAGGCTGGATATTGTCTTTCTGGTGGGCTGGACTGTGTCCGGTGGTGTGGTTTGGGGTGTCTGTGAACTTATTATGATTTTAGGCAGCCTCTCTGCTAATGGGTGGGGTTGTGTTCCTGTCTTGCTAGTTGTTTGACATGGGCATCCAGCACTGGAGCTTGCTGGCCATTGGGTGGAGCTGGTCTTAGCGTTGAGACAGAGATCTCTGGGAGAGCTCTCACCAATTGATATTACATGTGGCTGGGAGATCTCTGGTGGTCCAGTGTCCTGAACTTGGCTCTCCCACCTCAGGGGCTCAGGCTTGATACCAGGCAGGAGCACCAGGACCCTGTCAGCTGCACAGCTCAGAGGAAAAGGGAGAAAAAAAAGATTAAAAAAATAATAATATAATTTAAAAATTAAAAATATTATTAAAATTAAAAAGTAGTTAAAAAAAAAGAAGAGATCAACCAAACCAATAAAGAAATCCAACAATGATAACAAGTGCTAAAATCTATACTAAGATAAACATAAAAATCAGAAACAAGTCAGTTGCAGACAGCAAACCCCAAGTCTACAGTTGCTCCTAAAGTCCACCGCCTGAATTTTGGGTTGATTCATTGTCTCTTCAGGTATTCCACAGATGCAGAGTACCTCAAGTTGATTTGGGGGATTTAATCCGCTCCTCCTGAGGCTGCACAGAGAAATTTCCCTTTCTCTTCATTGTTCGCATAGCTCCTGGGGTTCAGCTTTGGTTTTTGGCCCCATCTCTGCATGTAGGCCGCCCTCAGGCTTCTGTTCCCACCCAGACAAGACGGGGTTAAAGCAGCAGCTGATTAGGGGGCTCTGGCTCACTCATGCGAGGGGAGGGAGGAACACGGTAGTTATAACTGGAATGCAAGGTGAGCCTGTGCCCGCCAGAGGCCGACGTGACGTTGAAGCAGCCTGAGGCACGCCGTGTGTTCTCCCGGGTAAGTTGTGCCTGGATCGTGGGACACTGGCAGTGGCGGGCTGCACAGTCTCCCGGAATGGGAGGTGTGGATAGTGACCTGTGCTTGCACACAGGATTCTTGGTGATTGCAGCAGCAGCCTTAGCATTTCATGCCCATCTCTGGGGTCCATGCTGATAGCCGCGGCTCGCACCTGTCTCGAGCTCATTTAGACAGTGCTCTGAATCCCCTCTCCTTGCGCACCCTGGTCCCTTGCCTCTTAGGCAGTTCCAGACTTTTCTCGGACTCCCTCCCAGCTAGCTGTGGTGCACTAGTCCCTTCAGGCTGTGTTCACGCAGCCAACCCCGGTCCTCTCCCTGGGATCTGACCTCTGAAGCCCGAGCCTCAGCTCCCAGCACCAGCCCGCCACAGCGCGTGAGCAGACAAGCCTCTCAGGCTGGTGAGTGCTGGTCGGCACCGATCCTTTGTGTGGGAATCTCTCCACTTTGCCCTCTGCACCCCTGTTGCTGTGCTCTCCTCCATGGCTCCAAAGCTTTCCCCCCGCCCACCCCCCATCTCCGCCAGTGAAGGGGCTTCCTAGTGTGTGGAAACTTTTCCTCCTTCACAGCTCCCTCCCAGAGGTGCAAGTCCTGTCCCTATTCTTTTGTCTCTGTTTTTTTCTTTTCTATTTTGCCCTACCTAGGTATGTAGGGGAGTTTCTTGCCTTTGGGGAGGTCTGAGGTCTTCTGCCAGCATTCAGTAGGTGTTCTGTAGGAGTTGTTCCACATGTAGATATATTTTTGATGTATTTGTGGGGAGGAAGCTGATCTCCACATCTTACTCCTCCACCATCTTCTGGACTAGTTCCATTCTGTTTACTCTTGTCTCTCCTTGAGTAGACCATGAGCATCTTAGGATTGGAGTCCACATCTTTTCTTAGGTTGCAATACAAGCTCTATGACCTTGAGAAACTTTCGATCATGATAACTATTTTTAAACCTTTTAAATTATTATAAATATACTTTATAAAGCTGAAGTTTAACAATGATTTAGAATTAAGGCAGAGACTCTAAGCTAGAAGTATTTCATCACATTCTCCCAGGGCTTCCAATGGAGTCCTATATTTCCCCTGCTTAACAGCACTTACCACACTGTATTATAATTGCCTGTTTACTTCTTTAGTCCCCTGACCCACTGTGAACACAAGGACCACAGTGATTTCACAAATGTATCTATAACACAGGGCAGGGCCTGTTGTAGAATTAGGCACGCAATAGATGTGTGTTAACTTAAGTTGAATTAAATGTAGAGGTCTCCAAAGGGAGTGGATAGAGTTGATTCCTCATGGCCTAGTCATGGAAATCTTTTATGTCCACCCTTTCCTTCTCTGAGGCTGATATCAGTATAAAAATAATAAGAAGTGTAACAACAACATGCCAAAAACAACCATAATTATTATAACAGTCAGTATGATTTAGTGTTTCCTGTTTCTGAGCACCATGCTAGACTCTTTTTTTTTTTTAATTTTTATATATTTATTTATTTATCTTTGGCTGTGTTGGGTCTTTGTTTCTGCACGCGGTCTTTCTCTAGTTGCAGTGAGCGGGGGCTGCTCTTCGTTGCGGTGTGCGGGCTTCTCATTGCAGTGGCTTCTCTTGTTGCGGAGCACGGGCTCTCGGCGCGCAGGCTTCAGTAGTTGTGGCATGCAGGCTCAGTAGTTGTGGCTCACGGGCTCTAGAGCACAGGCTCAGTAGTTGGGACGCACAGGCTTAGTTGCTCCGTGGCATGTGGGATCTTCCCGGACCAGGGCTTGAACCCGTGTCCCCTGCATTGGCAGGCAGATTCTTAACCACTGCACCACCAGGGAAGCCCCATGCTAGACTCTATGTGTGTTATTTCATTTATGCCTCACAACAGCCATACAAAGTAGTAGTAGTATTGTCTACACAGAGAACGCTCAATCAAGGCTTACTTCAGTTTCTTGCGCACAGCCACTTAGCAAGTAGGAACCGGAGGTAGGATTAGAGACCATGACTGTTGTGAATAGTGTTCTAGGCAAGTACAAGGTAAATTTAATAAACAGCTTCAAGAGAAAACAATTACTAGAAAAATTTAAACCATACGTCTTAGTAACATCACTGCACAAATCCCTGATAGAGTCAGACCTTTCTCTGGAAGGATAGCACTGTTAGTTCGATGTTTCATCCCTTGTTAGCAGTGAATTATTTTTTCCCAATATTTTATTATGAAAAATTTCAAACATAGAAAAATTCAGAAGAATTGCACAGAAAACCCTCACCAGTCTGTGGTTTTTAACTTCCTTGGAGAACCCCTTATACTCTGCCTTCCATCCCCCAAATTTGCACACCACCCAAAGCCACCCCAGCTCTGAGTGCTTGTGGTGGGGATAATGTTTAGAACAATGGTTCTCAATTGTTAATGGGCACCAGCTTGTTAAACACAAATAGAATTTCTGATTCAGAATTTGCCTTTCTAACAAGTTCCCAGATGATGTTGATGTAGTTGGTCTGGTGTACAACTTTGGGAATCACTGGTTTGGGAAATTTTTCCCTGAAAAACACAAAAGACATTTCTCTCTAGACTCAAAGATAGCATAGCTGTGTCTCTGTGGGTTTCCTTTGCCCTTGCTTTTCTTTAATCTTACGAACACTGTAAATCATCTAATATATCAGATTCTCTTTGTAATGGTTACTAGCAAGCTTACAGACAAATTTGGCTATCCTTACAAATGCATTGATGCTGCAGCATGCATTTTGTCTAGTAACTTCACTTCTGATCATGTTTTACATTCCTCTCCTTAGTTTCCCTTTGATTTGTCTTTCTGGCCTATTTTTACTTTCTTTTATTCTCTGTTATTGCTTGGATCTTTGAAATCCACATTAAACATTTTTTGGGACAAAACTGGTTATGTATATATCACTACTACTAGCAACAACAAAACAACACTTTGATATACCATGTTGAGTAAACTTTAATAAGAAAGCAGTAAACTTTCATAACAAACATTTTTTCAAAGAAAAATTACTTCAGAATGCCGACCTCACTTAGGAACCATAGGCTTGATGAACAGCCATTTTAAATTAAAGATTCAACACATCATCATCATCTCTCAGGGCTGGTTCTACTTACCTTACACACTGCCTTTAAGATCATTGTAATGTACACAATGCAAGGTGGATTAATCTTATAATCCTTCTTTTAAATAATCTTCTTTCATAAAGAAACTAGAGAAAACATGGAAATATATCATCAAATATTACATCAACTGCATGTGTTAAAGAAGAAACACTGGATACCTTTCTTTTAAAAACTTGTACCAAATGGTTTTCTAATTTTATTTTAAATGTTATATACCGGGAAAAAGGAAAATCTCTTTTGAAATGACCTGTTTATGTTGAAATGCAGCATTTAAATTTTCAGTGCTGCTAATGAGAACTGTTTCTTTGATAAACATAAATAATGAGAGCATATTAGAACTATCCAAGAGCCAGGGTTGAAAAGACAGTTCACGTAAGAGGAAGTTTCTCTATTTCAAAAGGAGGTAGTCACTATGATGTTTCTTTTTCTTTTGGTTCTCACCATGACAAGAAAAATATGTGAGAATCATGTTTTCTCATGAAGGTTATGTTGCTGCATGAAGGATAACAAAGGCAGTTTCTGAGATTAATAGGAAACAGTTACAGATAAGATTGTTTCACCAGAATAGCTCAAGCAGAAGTAAAGGAAAGGCCATAAGATTTTTAACTTCTGGTGAAATTCCTGAAAATCACATGTGAAGAGATGATAGAATTTTCATTCTCCTATTAAGGGGATCAAAGTAATAGGTCTACTCAAGCCTAGAAAACCAAAGTGAATTAAGCAATAATTGAGAATAATTAAAGTTTAGTAAGAGAGGGGAAATATTGTACTTAGAAGCTTGCATTTCTTTACACGTTCCTCTCTTTTTCAATATAGAGATTATTGACTACTAATCTTCCTTGCGTTTATGCACTTAAAAAAGACAAATATATAAAATGCCCTTTGACTTGGTTAGCCCTATAATGGGAAGATTTACCATTCCATGGGAAGCTTAGGTATTAATAGGTACCAAGACCCTAGGAGCAAACAGCCTCTAGTGAAGTTCTTCTCAAACATGAGTGCATATAAAGATCATCTGGGAATTGTGTCCAGCTAAGAACCCGTGTTGAACTACAGAGGAGTCAGAAAAAAGCTATGGACCCCTCTCCCCAAATCACACATAAACACATTTGAGCCAATCCACCTAGCTGATTCAGGGACCTAATTCCTACTCTAGGGGTATATTTGAAAACCCTACATTATAAAGTGATTATAAATATTACAGTGATCTATACAACTGCAGAGAAGGAAAAGGTCACTGTAGGATAAGAGAGAATGAATGGGCCCTGCAATCTCGGGGCCGGACCGTGGCGACTGACACTGTGTGGCTGACAGGGTCTTGGTGCTCTGGCCGGGTGTCAGGCCTGAACCTCTGAGGAGGGAGAACCGAGTTCAGGACACTGGACCACTAGAGACCTCCTGGCCCCAGATAATAACAATCGGCGAGAGTTCTCCCAGAGATCTCCATCTCAATGCTAAGACCAGCTCCACTCAATGACCAGCAAGCTACAGTGCTGGACACCCCATGCCAAACAACTAGCAAGACAGAAACACAACCCCACCCATTAACAGAGAGGCTGCCTAAAATCATAATAAGGTCACAGACACCCCAAAAGTAACAACTGACACTGCAGAAATACAATGGATCATGAGAGATTACTACAGGCAGCTATATGCCAATAAAATGGACAACCTGGAAGAAATGGATGAATTCTTAGAAAAACACAAACTTCCGATACTGAACCAGGAGGAAATAGGAAATATAAACAGACCAATCACAAGCACTGAAATTGAAACTGTGATTAAAAATCTTCCAACATGGGCTTCCCTGGTGGCGTAGTGGTTGAGAGTCCACCTGCCGATGCAGGGGACACGGGTTCATGCCACGGTCTGGGAAGATCCCACATGCCACAGAGCGTCTAGGCCCGTGAGCCATGGCAGCTGAGCCTGCGTGTCCAGAGCCTGTGCTCCGCAACGGGAGTGGCCACAACAGTGAGAGGCCTGTGTACCACAAAAAAAATCTTCCAAGAAACAAAAGCCTGGGACCAGATGGCTTCACAGGTGAATTCTATCAAACATTTACAGAAGAGCTAACACCTATCCTTCTCAACCTCCTCCAAAATGTAGTCGAGGGAGGAACACTCCCAAACTCATTCTATGAGGCCACCATCACCCTGATCCCCAAACCAGACAAAGATGTTACAAAGAAAGAAAACTACAGGCCAATATCACTGATGAACATAGATGCAAAAATCCTCAACAAAATACTAGCAAACAGAATCCAACTGCCCATTAAAAGGATCATATACCAGTATCCCAGGAATGCAAAGATTCTTTAATATATGCAAATCAATCAATGTGATACACCATATTAACAAACTGAAGAATAAAAACCATATGATCATCTCAATAGATGCAGAAAAAGCTTCCCACAAAATTGAGCACCCATTTATGATAAAAACCCACCAGAAAGTAGGCATAGAGAGAACTTACCTGAACATAATATAGGCTAAACATAGGCAGAACACTCTATGCCATAAATCACAGCAAGATCCTATTTGACCCACCTCCTAGAGAAATGGAAATAAAAAGAAAAATAAACAAATGGGACCTAATGAAACTTAAAAGCTTTTGCAGAGCAAAGGAAACCATAAACAAAACGAAAAGACAACCCTCAGAGTGGGAGAAAATATTTGCAAATGAAGCAACTGACAAAGGATTAATCTCTAAAATATACAAGCTACTCATGCAGCCCAATATCAAAGAAACAAACAACCCAATCCAAAAATGGGCTGAAGATCTAAATAGACATTTCTCCAAAGAAGATATACAGTTTGCCAACAAACACTTGAAAGGATGCTCAACATCACCAATCATTAGAGAAATGCAAATTAAAACTACAATGAGAATGAGGTGTCACCTCACACCAGTCAGAATGGCCATCATCAAAAAATCTACAAACAATAAATGCTGGAGAGGGTGTGGACAAGAGGGAACCCTCTTGCAGTGTTGGTGGGAATGTAAATTGATACAGTCACTGTGGAGAACAGTATTAAATTTCCTTGAAAAACTAAAAATAGAACTACCATATGACTCAACAGTCCCACTACTGGGCATATACCCTGAGAAAACCATAATTCAAAAAGAGTCATGTACCAAAATGTTATTGCATCTCTATTTATAATAGCCAGGACAGGGAAGCAACCTAAGTGTCCATCGACAGATGAATGGATAAAGAAAATGTGGCACATATATACAGTGGAATATTACTCAGCCATAAAAAGAAATGAAATTGAGTTAGTTGTAGTGAGGTGGATGGACCTAGAGACTGTCATACAGAGTGAAGTAAGTCAGAAAGAGAAAAATAAATACCATATACTAATACATATATATGGAATCTAAAAAAAAATGGTTCTGAAGAACCTAGGGGCAGGGCAGGAATAAAGACACAGATGTAGAGAATGGACTTGAGAACACACGGATGGGGAAGGGTAAGCTGGGACGAAGTGAGAGATTGGCATGGACATATATACACTACCAAATGTAAAATAGATAGCTAGTGGAAAGCAGCCGCATAGCACAGGGAGATCAGCTCGGTGCTTTGTGACCACCTAGAGGGGTAGGATCAGGAGGGTGGGAGGAAGACGCAAGAGCGAGGGCATATGGGGATATGTGTATACGTATAGTTCGTTCACTTTGTTATATAGCAGAAACTAACACATCATTGTAAAGCAGTTATACTCCAATAAAGATGTTAAAAAAAAAATAGGAAGGAATGGATGAATGAATGGGAATGAGCTTGTACAGAAAATGGGACTTGAATTTCAATTGGAAGAGTAAGGAAGAAGTCAAACCCTGTGGGTGGAGGGGTAGAATAATCTGCAACCATAGAGGGAGAGATGATAAAAAGGATAATAAATTGCCCATCCTGATGCATCCATGGAAGACTAGAAGATGGTAACACTGGATGGGCAATGTAGAACCAGTTTATGAAGTGCCTTGGATACCAAGCTAAGGAATTTTACTTCATTCAGCAAACCACAATGAGTCCTTAAAGGCATTTAAAGAGGAGTGACATGGTAAAAATGGTATCGGCTGAATTAAAGGGATAAAGTCTAAGTTTTAACATAAAAACATATACCATGTTTATTATTTATTTTAATATGAGATAGAATAAGGCCTAATAATTCTTTTTTAAAAATATTTCTTCACAGTTCTTAGACATTTATATTCACTCTTAGGTTCTAAGTTTTACTGCTTCTATATATAAATCTAGCCCATGAACTGCAGAGGTTGATTATGGCATTGTTGTATGCCTGACCCCAAGAACACGAGGAGGACTCAGATCTTCACATCACTGCCACACACACCACCAGGTGGCTTCCCAGCCTTTTGCAGCTTCTGTGTTGTGTGTAGATTGAGAGAGCTGGTGGAGCCTGGGAATGTGCTGGGCTAGCATATTCTTGGTCAACTGACGGTGCACTACTGAAGCTTTATTGCTGCCTCTTTTTGGAATTCTCTATCTTTCCCATGTTTCACATGTCGTGGATAAATCTGTGAGCCACCTAAGTATCCTAGCTTTCCCTGTTCGGAAGTTGGTGCAGGTAAGCAAACTTGTACTGAGATTCAGAAGGACCTGTGTCCTCCCTTCTTGAGGAAGAATAGAAATTAGTTAAAATTTCACCCTTCACCACTGGACAGGGGCCTGTGTGCTATCTAAACGACTAGTTACTTGTAATACTGCTAGTCCCTCTAAAGCCTGAGTGCATGTGTGTTTTAAGCATATCTCAGCTGTGTCCCAAATATACAAGAGAAACCTTCACAGAATCCCATCCAGACAGAAGGATCCCTCATCTCCCTGCTCACCCCACTGTATCACCTGCTTACTGCTTCCCTTATTTTACTAAGTTATCTTGTCCAGCCAAGAGTGATATTAGAGTCCCATCAATGCTCTGCTGATGAGTCTGAGCTAAGGTTGTTTGCCTGAAGTCTGCCTCTGCTCCCTCAGAGGACAAGTTATTTTTTGCAGGATAGTCTTGGGAGTATTTAGCTGATTCTGTGTTCACAGTAATCAAAACAAAGCTAACAACTGGAGCTTATTCCAAAGTCAGTTGCAAGTTTAGAGACTTCCCCAAATGGATTCAAATAAGTACAGACCAAAACATTGTCCCTTCAAATGGATCCAGGCTGCCCATCATAAAAAATGTATCAACAGGCTAGTCATCTGGGAATCACAAACACTGCTCATGGTGCACCCAAGTTAGCTGCATAATGCGGGCATGGGAAACCCTTTGACTTGGCAGCGGTCTGCTTTTAGAGGCAATATAGTGGTTAGGCGCCAGGGTCTAGAACCAGACTCCTCAGGTTCAAATCCACCTCTGCCAATCACAACAATGCAAATTAGAACAAATTTTCTATCATCTGTTTCAGTTGGCTCATCTATAACATGGGATTAGGAATATTCCTTACCTCTTAGGGTCCCTCTTAGGAAATCAAATGAGTTAATATACATAAAGTGCTAGAAGAGTGCCTGGCATGTATGTAGTAAGTGCTATAACAGTGCTGGCAAAACAGACAACTTTGCAGTCCCTTCCACATCACCTCAGCCCAGTGTCCTGTCTTCATTATTTCATTCATCCCAGAATCCTTTGGTCCAGAGGGCTTAATGGATGAGTGGGTTGGATTGACAACACAGTTCTCCTTTGAATTTCTAGGGCTGGACCACCACCCCCTTTGTTGTTTCTTCCCATTTTCTGAGCATCACAAAATGTAATACTCTTGTGTCAAGGGGTCCAGGATAGTATTTTAACATTTTATAGCCTCTTTGTAAAGCTACCTTTTCAGTTTTAGAGGAGACAGTTTTATGACTCCCTTTGATAACCACTTAACTATTAAGACCCAAACAAAGAAGAGGAATGGTCAAAGGGTATCAGGTACCCCCAGACAGCTAGAGTCCCACTTCTTGAACATTATTCAAATTAGCTCCAGGACTCATAATTCTGTGTTTTCATTTATTGTTACAATAAAGTAAATAGTTTTTTTAACCAAATGTTATTTCCTGGCTATTAATTCAGTAGTTATTTCAGATTATAGCACTCCTCTTTGATTTAGGGATATGGTACCTTATAAATATTTAAAAGTTGAAGACTGACACTTGGAGAAATTGACTTTGATTTGTTTTGTTAATATCCTATGGCTAGAGTAGTTATAGCTTTGGAAGATGTGACCCCATTCTCTACCTATCAGAAGAGATGGGGTGCATATGGCTCTATAACAAGGAAATTTGGGGATGCTCTTCTCAAATCTTTTGCAGACTAGACCTCCATGTGCACCTCCAGAGGACACACACTACTCTTTATTCTTCATAGATTTCTCCAGAAACTGCTCTTGAACCCAGGAATGTAGATGAAAGCTATCCATACTTCTCAAAATAGCTGAAAATGGTCATTCCTGAAAGGCTTGGGACTTTCTCTGCATCTACAAGTGTCAGCAAGGGTTTACGACAGGGCTCAGGATGATCTATAGACTGGTATTATTTAACTGTGGATCACTCAACCTAGTAGGGGAAAAAAGACAAGGTCAATAAGGATGGGTCTTGGTGAACCAGAGGTCATCTTACATTTTTCAACCTAATGTTCTTATTTCCTTTCCATTAACATTTCATAATGAAAAAATGCCTATATTCTTTAATTTTTAAGATAATTAAGTGAATTTAGTGCCTTTGAAGGGTAGAGGAATTATAATGGCATCAGGGAATATGCTATTAATAATCCACAAGACAGGGCACCTGGAGAGCAGCAATGCAGTCTGCATCGCCATTTCTGCTCTTTGGCAACAAGCTGTAAGAGGGTTGCCAAAGCAGAACCAAACTCCTCTCCTGAAACCAGAAAGACTTGTGTCTTCTGGGACAAGGCTTCTACCCTCTTGGGAAGTGGTTTTCCAGTTGTATTTGACTTTGACTTTGAACAAATTACAACAAGCACAGAACATTCTAAGTACCTGGCATTCTCTGTATGCAAAGCCCTGAAACATGTGATGGAAGTAGAGAGTCATTCTGGAGCTTCCCTAAGGGAAAGAAGCATGCCATCTGCTTCTGAGATTTTTTTTTTTTTTTTTGCGGTACGTGGGCCTCTCACTGTCGTGGCCTCTCCCATTGCAGAGCACAGGCTCCAGACGCGCAGGCTCAGCGGCCATGGCTCACGGGCCCAGCCACTTCACGGCATGGGGGATCTTCCCGGACCGGGGCACGAACCCGTGTCCCCTGCATCGGCAGGTGGACTCTCAACCACTGCGCCACCAGGGAATCCCTGCCTCAGATTTTTACAGCCTAATAAGCTAGGTCAGGATGACACAAGTGAACACATGGGGACACAGAACAAGAGAAAGAGGTCTACATGTTTGCAGCCAGGCCATGCACACAGAAACAAAGGGGCTAAATCAAGGCCTGGATTACCTCTGAGTTCTCCAAGCTGACCATTTAAGGTACCATTTAATAAAGTTAATTTCAGTGATTTCTAGGTAAAGATAGTAGAGTAAACACACTCGTTTTCTTTTACTCCTTCCTTAAGCCCCACTAAAACAACAATAAAGGGACTTTTTTAAAGGCAGAAATTCTCAAAGATAAAGAAATTGGGAAGGGATTTAACCATGACAAAATTTTGAAAGCTAGAAAACGGATAAATATTAATTCAGCAAACCCAAGAAAGCCAAAATAAGCTAAGTGGGAAAAGCTGAGAGGTAAACAGATTTATGCCACAGACCCCTCTCCCCCAAATAGCTCAGGAATTGGCTAATTAAGTACCTTTGGAAATAGGGATGAAGGTAGGGCCGTAAACAAGAAAATGGAGACTCTAAGAAGCAGTTAGATCTCTAGATCCTTCGTCCCACACGTCCACTCCATAAAGACTGGAGGCTTCTCCTCTGAAGCGGGTATAATAGCAGCTCTTTGGGATAGGGGGACAGCAGTGCAGAGCTTGGGGATAGGAATACAGGCTGGAAACAAGGGGATTGAATGAAGTTATATACCAATGCTGAGCTCCTCCAATCTCCATCCCTGTAACACCCAGAAGGTTCTTCTCCGGAGAATCTGAGTAGCTAAAGAGCAAAGGCCTGAAGATACAGATATTCGGTAGCTTCCCCAAGGAAACAGGTCAGTCAGATCCCTCTTCAGAGAAGCCCCCAGAAGCTCTAATAGAAGCTTTCAGAGGTGCATTTTTAAATGGGGGCTGAAAACCAAAGATCACCACACAGCTAGGGAAAACTTCTAATACCTCTAAAGCAGTCAGATATATTAAAATGATTAAGGAAGGATAAGCTGATTGAGAAAGAGGCTAAACCATCAACGAGTGGATTAAGAATGTATTTACCATTGTGGTGAATACATATAAAGGAACAATATTCAGCCTTAAAAAAGAAGGAAATACTGTCATATGGTACAACATGGATGAACCCTGAAGACATTATGCTAAGTGAAATAAGCCAATCACAAAAGGACAAGTACTGCATGATTCCACTTATATGAGGTATCTGAAGAAGTCAAATTCATAGCGACAGAAATGAGAATGGTGGTTGCCAGGAGGGAGGGGGAAATGGGAAGTTGTTGTTCATTGGGTACAGGGTTTCATACACAAGGTGAAAATGTTCTAGACATCTGTTGTACAACAATGTAAATATAGTTAACAATACTTAAAAATTAAGAGAATACATTTATGCTATGTGTTTTCTAACCACAATAAAAAAGAGAGAACTAAAACAAAATGAAGGGAGTGAAGTAAATTCTGAAGGGAGAAGAAAACGTTAAATAGAATTATTAACATCCTCATAATGGTAAGAGAAGACATTGAATCCATGAAACAAAATTAAGGTGCTATTAAAAAAATTTTTTAAAACCCAGACAAAAATGAAGAGCTCTTAGAAATGAAAACTGCGATAGTAAAATATCAAGAATAAGGAGAGGGAATATTTCCTAGAAAGTAGAGAAAAAAGAAAAGAAATAAAATATAGGAGGAAACAGAGAAAAAAAAAAAAAAACCAGTCCAAAGGTCAAATAATGGGAATTCCAGAAAAGGAAAGAAGGGAAGAAATGATCAGAGTTCATTTTTCAATTTTTCCTAGAATTAAAGGACATGATTTTCCAGATTAAAGGGCACACCAGGTACCTAGGATTGTGATTAAAAATAAACTCACACCTAGGCACATTTTCATGATATTTCAGAACTCTGGAAGCAAAAAGAAGATCCTACAAAAACAGAGAGGGAGGAGGAGTCATTTTCAAAGGTAATGGATTCACAATAGCTTCTGACTTGTCAAAAGTAACATCTAAAGCTAATAGAGAATGCCTTAAAAATTCTAATGGCATGATTTCCAACCTAGAAATTGATATCTAGACAAACTATCAATCAAATGTGACAATAATATGAAGACATTTCAGACATGCAAGCTCACATAAATTTACCCAGCACACACACCTTTTCTTGGGAAGCTATTGGAAGACATGTCTCACCAAAATAAGGAGAGAGCCAGAAAAGAGAAAGATGTGGGATACAGAAATAAAAGAGAGATGAAGACACCCCCAAAATTATGGTGAAGAAACATCTAGGATGAAAGCTATATACCAGGCTGAGAAGACTGCCAGTCCAGATTGCAGTTCAGAAAGTTCCAACAGAGATTTCTTCATAAAACTGATGGAATACCCAAAGTATCTGAATATTTTCAGATGAGATTTAGATAATTGGTAGAGAGTTTCGAGGTTGAATTAGTGATAAGGATGGAGAAAACTAAGCGCACATTAAGGAAGACAGTTATTAACTCTGAGAATACAAAATGCTGTCGAGGAAAGGAAAAGTAATCATACTAAATTGCATGACTTAGCTATGAATATCTTTTACAGAGTCATTATAGTATAAACCCTGAATATTTCTCTAAACAAAGTTATTATATTATTATACTGGGGAGTGAGAAGGGATAGTGTATGAGGTAGCAGAGGTTGACAGGTACAGTGTAAGACAGCTTCATCTTCATCTTCAATGGGGGGAAGTTAGTAGATAGTGCTTAAATCAGAAAATAATTTAAAAATTAAATCATAAGCACCTTACTTTGCCAAATACCCAAAAAAGTGTATCTAGATGATTTGAACATGGTTGCCTCTAGGTAAGGGAAAATTTTGGTACTGGAAGAGTTCTGCTAATGTGTGTGGTGTGTGTGTGTGTGCGTACGTGCACGTGTGTGTAACTAACCTTGCAGATCTAACTTACTCTTAAAACTATGTGCACGTATAACTTTGATTTTAAATTATTTATTTATTTATTTGGTTGCGCCGGGTCTTAGTTGCGGCACGTGGGATCTAGTTCCCTGACCAGGGATCGAACCCAGGCCCCTTGCATTGGGAGAGTGGAGTCTTAGCCACTGGACCACCAGGGAAGTCCCTGATTTTAAATTATTCTTAAAGCAAAAAGCAAGGTGTTAAAGTGCTTAGCATGAGGCCAGGAACTCCAAATAAGGACACCTACACACAAAGACTATTTCCGCCACCACCGTGTTTGAATTTCACAAGCCTCACCTTTTTCATTCCAAGGATCTGGAATGAAATTTTACTATATGTTAATATAGTAAAATGATTCACTGAAAGATAAGCTGATTAATTTTTAACGAAAATAAACAATCAGCAGAATAGCAGGCAAATTGTCCCATAATGTATGTATTTGTTCATTGTTCTTCCATGTTGTGAATAACCAGTGTTTGGATTTTAGCCTAGAGGTGTTTGCTCTTATGGAGGAGCATGGGGCTGAGAAAGAAGGATTGATTCAGTGGTTTCTGGGATGCTTAGAGTGAGCAGAGTTGGATTTCATTGCTTGGCCAAAGTGGTCCCAGGGCATAAATTACTCCTTGGGTAGTTTACACCCAGTGAATAGACTAGGAATATGAATACAAAATGGTCCCTGATAATCTGAAAACATAGAAATGATTCCCTTATCAAGAGTGGCCCGATGAAACCAGCAAAAATAATTATTCCCCAAGATTTTTTATGCCCTTTAAGTTTGTGTAGGGCAACTGACTGACAGCTGCTTAACATGAGTGAGTGTTTTGAAAACACTGAATATGTATGACCAGTATTATAATTATGTTGTGATGTTTTTATAGAATGTCACTAAACTTATTGCAAATTTATTCCTTCAATGAAACATATGCTCCAAACATCTCTATCCTATTAAGAAACACATTTTGCACTAGAAATGTGCTGTCTGATCCTTTCCATCTTTCTGAATATACAGAACATGTGTGTAACAAAGAGCAAGTACACAGCTACAGGATATAAGGATGTAAGAAACAAGGCAAAGTGGTGTATTCCCATGTCCTTCTCCTGAATAGTGGCAATTAAAATTCACAGCTGCTGGCTGCCCAGATGTTTCTTGTGTTTAGTGCTCTGTAATATGCATCAGAATATACTGTATGACTGCAGTTTCAGTAAACTAGACTGCTTTGTATTCTAAATTCTGCAGACTAGATCCAGTGTGTATATTTTTTCTTCAGATTAGCTTCCCTCTCCCCTACCCCCTTCATTTGCTTGGGGCATTAGCAGTTCAAAAACAAAAGACATTTCCAGCTCAGACTTTAGCTGTATCAGAGTGTAAGTGCAGGTCAGGTCTGATTTATGTGACACGTCTGATAAGTAGGAGAAGAGAGCAAGATGAAGGGTTTGGGAAAGCTGGTGAACTTGGCTTGACTTATGTCTTCTGCTTTTGTAGGCAGCCAACATCCCTTTGGTGTCAGAACTTGCCATCAACGACATACATTTTGATGACTTTTCTCTCGATGTTGACACCATGATCACGGCTGCTCTTCGGATGTTCATGGAGCTGGGGATGGTACAGAAATTTAAAATCGACTATGAGGTATGATGTTCTGTCATGGGCGATCCCAGGAGTGCACCTGGAACAATATGGTAGCCACTTTGAGCCTCAGGTTTCCCGCATACAAATTGGGGAAGTTAATACTTTCCCTGCCCACCTGGTGGGATTACCGTGAGAATCCTGTGAGATGCTTGTGGCAGGACTTCAATGGTTGAGGATTACTCAGACAGAAGACATCATTTTGGTAATGGTCCACCGGAGATACATACAACTTCCTGACATAACCTTTCCCTTCCCATTTCAGACACTGTGTAGGTGGCTTCTGACAGTAAGGAAAAATTATCGGATGGTTCTATACCACAACTGGAGACATGCCTTCAACGTGTGCCAGCTGATGTTCGCAATGTTAACTGTAAGTGTGTTCGGTGATGATGGAAGGTCACCTGTCATTTGTGAGGACCTACAGGCTTCCCCTTCACGTTCCCATTTCTCTGACAAATTGCCCTGTGACTTATTTTATTTTGGAAGTTACCTACCCTGGTGATGGGAGTATATATTTCACAATGATCTCTGAGCTTTAAGGCTGTAAGATCTCTGACACCTTGAAGCAGGTGTAGTCTTGTAATGATTGCTTTAGTCTCTTTTTAATGTTTTATCTTGGGAAACTGTTTTTTTTAACAAAAGAAATGCTTGGATTTTCAAAGCAATCTTTTTGCAGAGGATATGGGGATGAATGACTAAACAAAGAGATCCACTGGATAAGACTTTCTAGGCTGGTAGAAAGCCAAAGAAGGGGTGTGTGAACATTACCCCCAGGGACACGGGAATCCTGAGAGATGCTTATCTGAGAGAGGGTCCAAGGAGGTCCCGGGAAGGAAGGAGTAGGAGTGAATGCTCTCAGGGTTTAGGGGTACACTAGGCTTCAAACCTTTGCTCCAGGTGCCGTAACTCAGTTAAGGTGGCCAGTCTGTTTTAATGGAGACAGCCAGGGCAGCTGGCCAGACGTAAGCCTTGGAATTTAATCTAAAAGGAAATGTTTGTGGCGAAGACTGAAACAAAATCCTATATTCACCTCCATTTGCTGGCAAAAAATAAGACTTGTTTTGGTTTTATTTGCACTTACACTGTTAAGCTATCATCAAGTAAAATGGTCTCTGGCTTAAATATATTGGTTTCTTTGGCCTCCTGGTGATATATACATATATATGTGCCCATATGTGTGTGTGTAAACATATTTACCACACACACAAAAAAAGAGAAGACCTATTTTGGATTCTCATAACATAAATCCAAATACCTTACATCTTTGCACCCAGATTAAAATTTAAACCCAAAAGAAGGAACTCCAAATGACATTTTCCTTTGGTCCACATGAAGGAAGACTTCCATTCCTTCCTCGTGAAATATTCTGCCCACTTCTCTACCTACTAAAATTTTACTCATTCTTTAAAAGGCATTGATCTAATGCCAGTTTTCCCGTGAAGTCTTTGCTTTCCATTAATCATCAATAATTTCAGTAATCATCAGTAATTACTTACTTCTCTGCACTGTGTCTAGTACTACACATCTTTCTTTCTGCTGTGTATTTTAAGTTAAAGATCTCTCATTCTCCTATAAAGTAAGCAGCTTGAGGCTAAAGAGATAATTTGTTGTTCTTGCAATAATCTTAATTAATCTATCTGTTGAGAGCATCACCAGCACCCTATACTCAATCATGTACTTGGTAGGTTTTCAACAAATTTGTGTTGGATTGACTTGAACTCAAATGCACATGTAGCATAAGAAGATGAGACCAAAATGTCTTCATTGTTATACTCAAGGACTTGTTTTTTGGGTCCTTAACTGTTTAAGGAGCAAGGAGAATAACCTGGAAAAACTGGACTGGCCCCATTTCGCTGTAACATACACCATGAAAGCAGCCAAGTGAGGAAGGAAGATGCTTTGAGCTGTGAGCCTTAATTGCTGAAGTGCCAAAATTACATGAAAAAAACAAAAACAAAAACGCTTTCGTCTTGCTTTTCCATATCAGATCTCAGTAGACAAGGAATAACTTTCTGTGTGTAGAGTTTATGTACATGGCTCACAGAGGACATTTAATAAAGAAATTATTAACCTGTTATTTTGGAAAACATATGGATTTGTGGTGAATTCCCAAAATAAGTAAGCGGGAACCTTGTTCAGCAAAGGATTGGAGATGTCAAAAGCAGAAATAGATTTTACGACAAGCCTTAAAATAGTTGGGATGGGGGAAGCTGGCAAGAGCTTCGGGGTCAGGTGGACACTTAGGAGAAAATGGAATCCACACCCAGTTTTCTTCGGTAAATGTTTCCACAATATGGACAATCTTGATCCTTTTCGAGAAATTGAAGACAGCAGAACTCTCAAACTATGTCAACCACAATGGAGGTACTCTTACTGCCAAAATATTTCAAGGGTATAGTTGTTTTTGCAAGTCCGCTCAGCAACCTTGAAGAGTATCACTGTTTGAGAAAGTCTGGGTTTTGTTTGCGTATTAATACTAGCTCAAAAAGAGAAGAATTCACTCTTAAAGTTCTCCTGGTCGGGGGTGGGGCTGGGGAGTAGGGTGGGCAGAGGTTGCAAAATAAAAACATGACTTGGGGGAAAATACATTGGTGAATGTTATTTTTTTCTCCCTCACATTGAATAGAATAGCCACATCTGGAGAAGATATTATTTTCTGCTCATTAAATGTTGCTGAACTTGACTAAGGGTTACAGTAGGTTGAAAATGTCAACTTTTGTTTGTCCCTAACACAAGCAGTCTCCTCTCCAACTTGACCATGGGCAGCCTGGTCAATCAGAATTTTTTCACTAAGAAAATAATTATAGAAATAACAAATATTACTTGATCAGGGAAGAAAAAGTGAACTTAATTCCCTCATCAATTCTAACTTCTGGAATACGACCTCAGTAGGCAAAGTAGGCAAAATGATAACCTACTTTTCTCCATGAGTGGGCACTAATGCTTCAGGTACTCCTGAAGACTGTTAGGGTCTTTCACTGTTTTGTTCTCATCAGTGATTTTATTTACATTCTAGTTATCCCATATTCCATTTGCATGTGTTGAGTTAGAACCAAAAAATGAAAGTAAAAAATCATCATACATTAACCCCTGGATTCATTCATTCAGCCTGAGTCACAAAGCCAAGAAAGCATGGCGCATGTGCACGAAATTTTCCTCTAGATGGCACTCCAAGGCAAAGTTTCCCAGCCAGTTGCCTGGAAAGAAGGGTGGGGGGGCGGAAACCTTACCAACATTCCCTGAAAATGCTTCTTTTCTTCTAAGGCAAGAAATACTGAGACACACACGCCACACTCTTTTCTTAAAAGAGACACCAACAAAGCCAGTGTGCCAAAAAGAGCCCCTCCTATCAAGATGGACCTGTATTAGGGCTGCCTCCTTGCCCACAGAGCTATTAGTGTGAATAATATGGCACTCTCCATGTGTCTAACATCTGTGGGTGTGTATTTTTCCAAGCCCATTGTCTCTGGGAATGGGAAGATGCACATTTGTGTGTCATTGATGAACAAACTATGACACGATGTACAACAGAGCAAATTATACATATAAGAACCGGCTTCCCAACCTTTAACCCTAAAATAATTTCAGACACAGAATATAAAGTTATTCATGAATGAATGAATTCATTCATTCAGAATCATGTTTTGCAAAAGTATTCCACCTCATGTCTAGGTAACAAAGAGGTTTTGTTCCTTTAGAAATTAAAAAGAAAAAGAACAAACTGCATTGTAGGATAGGCAATTTGATGTATAAACGGTGGAAATTTAGTTCACTGGGAATCCTGTTAATGACTTATTAAATTATTACAAGCCTCTGGCCTGAGATTCCAAATATTAAAATGAAAGCTTCAATCTTATTCTTTGCTTCTAAAGAGATATTTAGGTAGTTAAAATTTACCAAATATTTTTAATTCCTTGGATAAATGCAGTCTGCAGTGCCAGTTACTATTTGTGGTTAAAACAGGGAATAAAAACTGCAGATAGATCAAGAATAATTATACAAATTTTCTTTATTTATAGAAGCTTGTAGAATAAATATTCCAGCAAGCACATACATAGTGAAAGACGATAAGCACATTTCTTACATGCACAATGTAGACCAGATACAGGAACCGACCACGCTTTTGTTTGTATTCTGTCAAATAAAAAGGCATGTGGTGATGCCAAGGTTGCAGGGGCGTTTTTCGGTTTTATAAATGATGTATGAGCTCTGACAGATTTTCCAGGGGGAAAAGCAGGTTTCCTTAAGAGTCAGTATTCTTCACTATCCCGTAAATGTACTCATTAGCACTTTGGGCCATGCCCAGTATCCTGTAGGGCTCAATAAAGATTCGCTGAATGAGTGGATTCAGTTTAGGGTCATATTATTCAGGGACCCGTGCTGCTCAGTGTCCAGTTTTTCAAAAAACTATAAAATGATGAACAGCTATCATTGCTAGAAATCTTGTTCTTTCTTCCTATCACACTAAGGTTCAGCTGGGGTTCATATAGAATATTATGATCTTGTAGAATTCACTGGATATGAAAAGAGATGAGCACATGATCACATTAAAATTTATGATGGTGCTGGCGGCCTGGTGCTGGTTGGGAATTGCAGTTAAACACTAATAATAACCAAGTATCGCAGCAAACACATTGACACCTCCTGACATTTACTGGGGGCTTCTTAAATCTTAAATGTGGAGGTAGCGCGTTTAAGTCCATATTTGGGTTGTCAACAAGGTTATTTTCAGAGATAAGCCAAGTCGTTTTATTGATAATTCAAACTACAGAGCAGAAGGGACGTTTAGGAAGAAAAATCCTTCCTGTTCACTAGCTTGAGGATAATGTGCTATCCTTTGTCTGCCGTTTGCGTTGAAGTCCTTGATTTTTGAGGTAGAAAATTCCTTCTGGAAGGAGATCTTAGAAGCACAGTTGTAATTCTCCCTCCCCTTCCAACCCAGAGAAGGACAGAACCAGTTGAATTTTCAAATAAAATATTGTTGCTCAATAACCAGGATCCTAATCTTGACGGAAATCTAGTTTCTTTGTAGATCCTAATGTTGGAAGGTACAAAGAGATCTACGGTCTTGTTCTGTAACTCACAGTAACAAAGTAACAAACAATAATCGTATTTATTATCATCAAACATCACTTTACATCGCATTTCCTTGTAAGTAGTAACTAGTTATATTTACTTTAAAATAAATAGCAGCATTATCAGAATAATACAATAAAATCTGTATGTAAGAAATACCAATTCTTTAATCATCATGTAGGTATATCTTGAATTCCAATGTAACTTCAAAGAAGGCAAATTTTTAATTTAGGAAAGGAGTGGTTTTTAATGCTTTTGCAGAATACCAGCACTGGGCACTGTGGAGCTAATCAATTTGAATACTGTGTTTAAATTACATTTAAGACTCTGGCTTTTAATCATTTAAGAAGGGTTCTATTTTTATTCTCTCTGGCCACCTCTCAGAGCTCCAGTGAGGTACCCCATGCTTCTAGCTGACATTCCCTTTTTCCACACTTATTTTACAAAAGGAAAAAGGCAAAGCCGCACATACTTAAGAACCTGGTGTGCTAATAATCAAACAAACAATTGGGCAGAAGGATAATGCAATCCATTTCCTCACACAGGAGAGTACCCTCCATAACTCACTTTAAGCGCTGCCATTCGTGAGTTATGGGTCATTCCCTTTCTAGTGAAAATAAATTCTCCCGCACCATCAGCCAGAGCTGAGTATTTTTCTTAGGACACATAAACTGTAAAAGTGTATGAACATAATCGTGCCGTTGTTTCGGGGAGAATATAAGCTCTTGTCCATGGACACAGGCTTGTCAGGAAATGTATGTGGTTTCAGGGCTGGGGCTGCCTAGTTACAATATAGGATTTTTGATTACAGTGAATTTATTCCTGAGATTTTTACAGTGTTGGTAAACTGCTTAATCTGTCACTCTGTATTTTATGATGCCAGCCAAATCCTCCAGGTCAGGGAGACCCAGGAGTAGAGCCCCAGTCATTTTTCATGGTTTATGACTTAGTAGCGGCACCTTCTTGAGGCTGAAACTTGGCACCTAAGGGTGTCAAGCTGGGAACTTTTAAGTTTTTTTTCACTAGTCTCGTGTTTAATTTTAGCTCAATGATGCGTAATAAAAATTTGGGTAAGTTTTGAAGAGGCCTCATATTCTTGAAATTCATCAACCTCGCTTTTTTGTGGCACCTGGAGAGGACAGTCTGTCTGCACAATTAATGTGCACCAGGTGATGTGCTTCATTTTCTGTGCTCACACATCGCATGTTATATTCAATTCACTCGCAATTTATCATAAAATATAAACCATATTGCTAAACGTGAAAAAACATGCTATCTTTATCCAAAAAATCATAAAGCGCATATATTCTTAGTATTACAAACTGAGTCCTTAAGAATCTAATATGGTTTTTCTTTTGTCTCTTTTTGAAATACAGTATGCATGCTACATACATGTAGCTTTGTTTTTTGTATTATCTAAATTGAAGGAAAAACCTCAATTTTTAAAGTCTTAAGATAGTTACTCTGAAATTTTCCTTTTACTGTTTGTATTTGTTTTCACACATTTTATCGAAATATGAGAGCAGAGATATATTGACCGATTTTTATTTGACCACATCAAGACCTCTTGAGAATGAAATAGAGTATTGACAGATGCCAGAGGTTTGCCTTGAAATATTCTAGCAAACAAACAAAACCGTGCATGTGAAGAGGTAGCTGAAACAAGACAGCGGAACATGGCTTCCTCCTGAAGTTAGGTAATGAGTACATGGGGGCTCAATACAGAATTCTATTTTTCATATGCTTTTAACTTTACAAAATAGATGATTTTATAAAATTAGGGTAACAAGTAGGTTAGAAATTAAGTCAAGGAGGTGGTTAAAAAATAACTAAATAAAATTGATTACAATCAATTCATTTTTTATAATTCATGCATCATCTACTCAAACATACATACTTGTACCAGTTTTGCTGCCTTGCCATTCTGAGACTTACAAGCATTTGCAATATCATTTGAGAATCAGAGACAAGTTATGTCCAAAACATGACATAGGTTTTGCAATTTGATAATAAGTGCCTTCAGGAGCTTCTGATTGTAAAAGAAAGTACGTAAGTGTAGACTGTAAGGTCTTCCCAACTCTGAGCTTGATAAGGAAAGGATTATTGTGGACTTAAATCAGTATTTAATTAATGCCAAATCAATAATTGACTAATATCTTGAGAAGAAAGAGAAGCAAATTTGATCAAAACTATCCGACTCCTGTGGAAATCAGAGAGACTACAACTGGTTTGTGTTGTTATCGCATGCTTTTGTGAAGGAGACATGTAAACATGGTGCTGGTGGTTGGTGGTCCCCTAACAGCTGGTAAGGTTCTGGTGTCTGGACCTGAAAATGGGACTGAAGTGCCTTGTTTTCAGCCTAGCAGACCCAAATATTGGCAGACAAACATATCTGTAAACACCAAGGGAGTATGACCGTTAAATCTAGATGCTATGGTTTGTCCAGTAGGGTTTTTTCCTGCAATGGAAGGTTGCGCTTGTGTGAATATCTGTTCTTCTCCCCCTTGTGTTTTCATTACCCACTATCTCTGGTTGGCAAAGACAGGATCTTTTTTAAAAGGAAGATAGGATATGGCATTAAGCATAAATTTGTTCGTAGCACTCTTGGTAAGCAAATGAAATCTACTTCTATCTTAAAGCTTGAGAAAGTCCTCTGCCTAAAATCACTGCTTTGGAGCAAATTGAATAGGTTGGTATCCATCAGCCTGCCCCCAGGATTTACATGTTGAGAGGTGGCCATTCCATCTTGAAGCAAAAAAATAGATCCCAAAATAAAGCACGCTGGACTTGCTGTAAATGCCCGTGAAGCCCAAACTTGCGGGCTTAATGCTCTTACTACTCTGATCCACTCTGATCCAGTCAGCTGGGATATGGGCTGAGTTGGGAGGGTGACGGAGGCACCCTTCTCACAGAACCTTCCGTCCTTGTTAGGAGATCTAAGTTTCACTGATAGACACTGCATGTGAAGGATGGCCTAGCACAGCTGGACCAGCCATCGGCATTGTAGTTTGGGACTTTCTTTAGAAGACCAACACACTTTGTATGTGGCATTTACAATGAAACCCTCAACGAGCATTATTTGGCTACAGTAAATTTGATTTTAATAATATACCAAACAAAGGCCCAGACAGGGCCCCTGCAACACTGCATACCAGAAATTAAGAAACACCAGGAATTAAATGATGCTTCTCTAAATGCTACCTTTCAGCCCCAAGCTCACATCACTTCTAAGGTATGAAGTCATGTTTAGATCAGTTGAGACATGATGACACGATTAGGGATATGGTGTGCAGATTCTTCTAGAGAAGGCACTTCCTTGAGAAACTATGTTCTTCCAAACCTCTTGGAATGGTCTGAGCAGTCTTCTTTGCTCTTCTAATCCAAGGAAAGAGAAAGATGAAGGGGAGAAGAAAAGCTCTGCAAAAGCCCATCATGCTCTCTCTTAACCTCAGCCAATCCGTGGAAGCCTCCACTGCAGTGCCGGCTGCCAGCATCCATGGAGGAGCATTTGGAGCCAAGGACCTTTTTCGGTTTGGAATTTCTGGGACCGTTAGGAATTTCCAGTATATCACCGGATTCTCTCCCTCTTAGTCTGCCATCTGCCAGATCTCAGAATCAACAGGATTATCCAGGAAATTCCTCGTCATTCAGTACCTCTGATAGCCAAGTTCAAAAAGAAACGTGAAGAATTTCTGGCATCAGTTTCTCAGATTCCCGCACTGTAGCTGCATACATGACAACGGGCGTGCAGACCATGATGCACTGTCTCCAGAAACAAAGCAGGAGCTAGCCATTCTCACCATCACTTTCTGCGACAAATTGCAACTGATGTTGGGAGAGTTTCTCACTAGAAAAGGGTGCTCCATGGCACTGTTCTGGTTGGCACAAGGCATGACCAGACTATATGCGCAACAAGGGCCAGATGCACCTGTCTTCCTTAGCTCTCTGTTCCAGCCTGCACTGGAGTAAATGCTGAATCAACATTTGCTCAATGAATAAATGAATGAATGGACACTTTTCAGGATGTCACTGTTTTATTCCAAGGTAGGACATGTTGATGAAACACGGGCTTACTTCTAAAACAAAAAAGAATTTACCTACACACATATAATGTATATGTATTCTAATGAATAAACATTCTTTATGGAAATTTTGGGCACAAAGGAAAAAATTTTAAGTCATCTGTGATCCCACTACTGGTAATATTTTGATGCACATCCTCACTGGTTAAATTTTATGTTGACTAAGTGACAGGAAACTACTGGGTAGTTTAAGAAACCCTTCAAATCAGTCTTATTGTTTGGGTCCTTTGGCGTTCCAGTGATTATATGCTCTAATGGCTGGGAATAAGGTTATCCCAGTATACATTTAACCCAGTGAAGGACTGTCACAGGAGACCTGCTCAGAGGGTAGTCACAGGCTTTTCTGGAGAGGGTGACATGGGAACTAGCTCTATATGCCATGGCTATCTCTTTACTTAGGTATATGGTATTCACTGCTTTACCATATACCTATATATTTCTGATATGGACCATGGGGGAATACAGGTGAGAGGATAGAATAAAGTAGTGGTCAATAAAACCCATAATTATTGGATCAGGAGCAGCAAATATATCATTTTATTTGAAAATAAAATAGAATTAAGCATAGGAGAAACACATTAAAATATACTTCCTACTGCCACTCTGTTCTCTTTTGAAAGTATATTGTCTTCAGTGGCAGTTGACTTTTTCTCCTCAGTGTGTGTAAAGTGTAGGTCAGAATGGATAGGACTAGAAAGAAGGTGGATGAAGGTGGGGAGGGGCAAAGGGACACTTAGTGGCAGGTGGATACTTTTCAGGCATGACGATTCTCAGAAACCACTTACCAGGCAGCTTTAAGTCACAGTCAAGAGATAGGTGCTGCTTCAGTAACTCAGGCACCACAGTCAAGAGAGGTAAATATGTTTCGTGTGATGGTGTGTGTGCTGTACTTCAGGTATTCTTTATTCCAAGGATCCAGGGGTGGGCTCCATGTTCTTTGAACACCATAAAATCATAGAGTAATTTCGGAGGAGAAGGTCCGTGGCTTTTATTAAACTCTCAAAAGTATCGATGATACAAATAGTTTAAGAGCTAGTTGCTGGGTTTCCAAGAAGGGACGGGGTAGTGGGGGTGGCAGGAGTGGCTGCATAGAACTTTACAGCAAAACATAGTCCATCATATCATACAATGCGTGATAACCAATGGCGTAACAGTGATTCGGGATTCTGAACGTGAGTCTATTAGATGGCATTCGATTTTATCTTCCAATTAAATTTCTAGCTGAATTACCTTATTTTGACATTATCCCACCTCTATTCTTACTGTTCTAATTCATCAGCTAGTTCTAAACAGTAGCATTTTCACAGGCAGCAATCTCTCTAAATTTCAGTGCATTGTCATTGTGTTTACAACACTGATTTCCAGAGTATCACGGATAATTATTTCATACTTGAGGGACTTTTAGGATTTACTTAGTAGTAGCAAGATCCAAACCCAACGAAACTGACTTACCTTTTCAAGGTGACAGAAATGACAGAGAAAGACATTTATATCCCCTCATCCTTTCAAAAATTATCCCAAAACAACAAGGAGAACAAGAGGGAGGATGGTTCGTAGATTAACAAAGAAAAGGAAGGTCCAACCCAAGTGCCTTCAGGGGGAGAGAGTGGAGGAAGGGGTACACCTGAGAAACAATGTCCCCCCAGGAGCTGTCAAAGCACAAGAACCAGAACAAGAACCAGAGGCATCAGATACCACAAACATGGGGCGAGCAGGAGGGAGGGGGTAATGAAAACACTGAGTCCCCAAGTCTCCATCCCCTCTCCATGTAGTCAGAGAACTACTCTCCCCCCATCTATTCAGGAAGCCAGCGTATTTGCCGAAGAAACTGAACCCCAGACTTGGGGATACCAGTTAAAGAAAAGTTAGCGTGAGCTGCACTTTGAAAGTAAGAGAATGAAGTGAAAGTCTATATCCTCAAAGGTGAGAAGCTACATACTCTTTTCTCAGAATGCCAACACCTGTGCTCACGCCATTACCAAGCACGAGATTGGAAAGTCCAGAGGAAGTGAGTTTAGATACTGACACATGGGGACCTGCAGCAGGACCAGCTGGCCGTGTGCTCACCCTGGGATGAGGTTTGCCATCTACAGACACCATCCCCAAGTGTGCATGTGTGGCGAGCGTAGCAATGCTTTACTCTTCCATGAGTAAGTAGACTACCAAGGATATCAGGCATTTGAGGAAACCACCAAATACAGAGACAAGGAGTTCAGAGGAAACAGACAATTCAGGGAACAGAAGAGAATTTCAAGGAATTATAATTAATATCCTCAAAAGAAGAGACCAGGGCTTCCCTGGTGGCACAGTGGTTGAGAGTCCACCTGCCGATGCAGGGGACACGGGTTCGTGCCCTGGTCCGGGAAGATCCCACATGCCGCGGAGCGGCTGGGCCCGTAGCCATGGCCACTGAGCCTGCGTGTCCGGAGCCTGTGCTCCACAACGGGAGAGGCCACAACAGTGAGAGGCCCGCATACCGCAAAAAAAAAAAAAAAGAAAGAAAAAGAAACCATAGTGCATCCATGAGAGAAGAATAGCATGCTATTAGAAAAGGAGCAGCAGACAGGAAAATGCTTATAAATTTAAAATATTATTATTCCTGGAAAGTAAGGGGAGAAAAGTCAATATGGGCAATGGGAAAGAAGAGACAAGAAAATAAGGAAATTGTACCACAGTGTTCATTGCAGCTCTATTTACAATAGCCAGGACATGGAAGCAACCTAAGTGTCCATTGATGGGATAGGGAGGGCGGGAGGGAGGGAGACACAAGAGGGAAGAGATATGGGAACATATGTATATGTATAACTGATTCACTTTGTTATAAAGCAGAAACTAACACACCATTGTAAAGCAATTATACTCCAATAAAGATGTTTAAAAAAAAAAAAAGAAAAGAAGGAAATCAATACAAGAAATCCAATTTCCAACCAATTGTAGCGCCAAATAGGACAGAAAAAATAGTGAAGTAGAAATTATTAAGAAAAAAAAGATTACAAGAACATTATACTGAAGACAATGAGCCTTCAGATTGAAAGCGTTTATCAAGCAGTGATGGGGAAAAAGTCCCAAACCAAAGCAGATTTTTGTGAAACTGGCAAACCCCAGGCATAGAGGATTCTAAAAGAGAGAAGATCAAGTACCATTCAAAGGATTAGGAATAAGAATGATTTATACTTCCCAAAAGCAACTTTGGAAGTTAGGAAACAATAGAGCAGCCCTTCGAAATTCTGACTGAAAATGTTGCAACCCAGAATTGTTAGGCAAGCCAACAATTGAGTAGAAGAATAGATTAAAGACATTTCAGTCATGCAAAGCCTCAAAAAAATCAACTTCCTAGGTGTAAAAGAAATATTAACACCCTTTCTCATGAAGCCACTGGCAGATGTGTTCCTGCAAACTGAGAGAGAAAAACAAGGAAAGAGAGAGATGTGGGATGCAGGAGATAAGAGACCAACCCCAGGAGGGAGAAGCTGACAGCAGACAGAGAATCCAGACCAAAGAACAGCAGCAGGCCAAAGCAGGGAGTCCCTGGGACAGGAAGGGATCTAATAAAAGGTGTGACTGGAGAGTTGTACAGGATGTGAGTCGACTTAGATGTTCAAAGAAATCTTAACTCCAGGAAATGAAAACATTTACATAACAAAGGAAACAATAATTGGATACCTAACTGGCTCCACAGCAAATAATATTTAGAGTGACAATCAGGTAGGCACTGTCTGAGACCCAGGGCACATAAGTTTCTTTGTGCCTCAGTTACCTCATCTGAACTGGTGGATAATAAAATTCCTACATCACAGGTCTGTTATGAGAATTAAGTAAGTTAAACGGTTGTAATTCTTTTAGGACAGTGTTGGGCACACAGGAAGGATGAATAACCAAGTGCTAATAATATGTGTCTATTATACAGAAATATGGAGGAAAATACCTACCAAATTAGATAAAAAAGAAAACTGAAGGTGGTTGTCTTTGGGAATCATGATAGGGGAAGGATGAGGGACCATTGTTTTTGGTTCTAAGTCTCTTACTACAACTTGAATTTTTAAAAACTATTACAGGTAATGTCTTAAATAGAATAAAATTAACTTAAAGCCAACAGCCAGCTCCAAATTTTAAAATGAAGGGCAAACACAGCTTTAATATGGGCTACTTTATCCTCCCCAGATAATTTATTAACATTCCCATTTGCTATGCAAATGAAATTATACATATTTCTAAGTGTATCAGTGGACCCGACTCAGTCTTTTAAAATTGTCAACACAGAAACTTTATCATTCAGTTATTTCTGCAATAAAAACATAATTAACTAAAAAACAAAGTGTTTATTGCTCTAAGAGAAGTGCCTTAGGATACTAGCTAGTGATACTAGATGTGGAGAAAAAACACGCGGGCAAAGGGAAGCAATTTGAACTCTACCTTTCCCCTCCTCCTGCCCTCTGATAAAGATTTTAACAAGTAATGAAATGGGAGACTTACAAAGTAAAAGGGGGAGACATAAAGGCCTTAGATCAAGAAAATACATAGACCTGCTTTTCCATAAGTTCACTTTCTCTTCTAAACTAATGAAAGGACAGCAGGAACCAGAGAACCATTTTGGCTCCTGATTATATAATTACATCACACTGCTCCCCAAAGATATTACACCACACCTATGCATTTCATGAGCAAGCTACCAGAGGGTAATAGAAAAAGTATTCCATGTAATGGATACTGCACCTGATCCTCATTCTAGGTTGCCTAATCCTCTGCCAAATTCTAGTTTTCAAGACACTCACTGCCTTGCTATCCGTATAAATTTAATCTGTCCTCCAAGCTAATATGAATTAAGATTTTTACAAGATAACTGCTAAGATATCATCATGTAATAGTTTGAGTACTTCTAAGTTGCTTTTTTAAATATATATATGTTTTAAAGGGGGGTTTTCTTTTGCCTGCTTTCATTTGAATGGCATCTGGTGGATATAGCATTCTCTAAATTCACAGCCCCTTCTCCCCCCTACCCCTAGACGCTCATCATTTTGAAATGTTGAATCACAAAACGCATTTTGCTCTGGGCCTTTGCCAAACTGTCACTGTATCTGGACAGCACAGCCTCTTCTTCAAAGAGGGAACAAAAGAGTCTGAACTCTGTCCTGGTGTGCCAGCCAGTGAAGCTAATTCATCACCTTGGGGACCCTGGGCTGTGCAACTGACCACCCAACTCACCCACAAGGGGTGGCAGTTAATCATTCCCTTGAATGACGTGGGTATGAAAACAGAGCTGATGGCTGCTCAGCAGACGAGCCTTATCCATCCTGCCTGCCCTGAGCAGTGACTCTTGCCGTTTTCCCATCTTCCCAGACCGCCGGGTTTCAAGAGATTCTGACCGAGGTGGAAATTTTAGCGGTGATTGTGGGATGCCTGTGTCATGACCTCGACCACAGGGGAACCAACAATGCCTTCCAAGCTAAGTAAGTGTTCTAATTGTTGTTATTTTAATGCATTTGCCTTTCTGTTATGAGCCAAAGGTGACGAATGCTAAAGAGTAAAGCATTAATTTCTGGCATCCGAGGCCAAGGCCACGCAGGCTTGGGTGCGTGTGTCAACGGGGCTCATCCATCTTTATAATTCCTATTCTTCTTTTAATTGCAAATTTGCCCTTCATGTCATGCTTGTTGATTTGGTCTGTCTCTGCTGACCTCAGTCAGATAACAAAGCTCAGATTTTAAAAGGTCTATTTTTTTTTCTCCCAGAATGTCTGCCTTCATGGCATTATAAGTTTCTTGGATTTGCTACTCTTGCAAGCTGGTTTTGAGACTATTAAAATAAAAGTTGAAATTTTATGAAGCAAAAGATCTCTTCCTTCCTCAATAGAATTTCTTCCAGGTTCTTTTGATGTTGGGTATGTAGAAACCACAGTGAAATAGAGTGACACAGAAGGCAGAGGGTCCCTGGTCCTGCCAGGCCTCATCCTACAGAACGGTGGGAAACAAACAAAGGAATTCCACCAATGCAGGTGATGTGAGGCACGTAATGCTCATGGACAAAATAATCTGTCCTTAAGCAAGTAGGACTGGTCCAGATAGCCATTGCTTGGTGGCTCACAATGTGGCCAAGGCTACAGAACTTATGGGTGCTGGAGATAAGACCAAAACCCAGGTCTCCTGGCTCTCATATTGAGGTTACAGTTTAATGTGCTTTTTGCTACCTGTCTGCAAACAAATTGATATGAGACTTCAGAGGCTAGAGAAAAACGTTTGGGGATGGAGGGACTAAGGAAAACTTCAAGAAAGAGGTAAGATCAGCTGTCAGATGACCAATTTCCAAGCCTGTGGAGCAGGTCTGCCTCTATAATCTGAAACCCCAGCAGCCCACTGTGTGTCAGCTGGTACCTTTCAGCTCGTCACTTGTTTTGTTCCCCAAAACACCTACCTACTGAGGCCTTGGGGTCCTGGGCCCTTCTATTTGCTCCTGATCTCGCAGATGAATGTTGATTTTGTGTCCCTCTATCTGCCTTGAATGCAGTAGCCCATCACTTCAAACTGCTCTTCTCCATGTCCTATAATTTCTTGACCCTCTTACCTTTCTGTGACAGTCACTCTGCAAAAACTCAGCCCTGGCTCAATCTAGCAATTTAATTTCTTGCTCTTCTGTCTAGACTTTTAAAGGCTTTGGGAGAAAGTGTCACAGTTGTGAGTTTAGGGCATACCCAATATATATTCTCCCAACTTGGCTAGGTGCTCAGTACTCCCCACCAATCTTTCTGGGTCCCTAGCCGGTTCCATCCCCCACTGTTGTCAGCGGTTATAGGTACCAAATGTTCTCTCTTCCTAAACCACCTCCCATTCTACCCCCCTCCCCCGCGCCACTCAGCAGATCACCTTGCTTCCTCCTTCACTGAGAAAATTGAGGCCATCAATCGAGAACTCCCTCAATTTCCTCCCCTGCCACGAACAAACTTATCTGTCTGGCCCCATCCTTTCCTCCTTCCCTCCTATCTCAGTGAAAGGACTGTCCTTCCTCATATGTGAGGCTAATCCTTCTACCTCGGCCTTGGATCCTTTCTCCCTCCCTCCTCTGGGACCTTGCTCCATCAATCTTCCTTTCTCTACCCCGTATCTTCCTTCCCCTGTCTACTGGCTCTCAGCATCCTAACAATATGAACAGTTGTCCCCCATCCTGAAAAACCCCACCTCCATCTCGCTTCTCCCTCGAGCTTCTGCTCTATTTCTCTTCTTTCCTTTCCAGCCAATCTTCTTGGAAAGTTATCTGTTCCTTGTCTTCACTTCCCTCCCAGGTGGCTTCCAGTTCTGCCCACCAGGGGAGCGGCCCTCAGTAGTGCCACCAATGAACAACCCCTTGTCCCAAAGCTGTTGGACACTCTTACTGTCCTTCTTTCTTGACCCTTCTTGCTATGAGACACATTTTGCCACTAGAGCTCTTCCTCCTTCCTAGAGCTCTCTCTCTCTTCCTTTGTCTGGGAGAGGAACACCTTCCCTCCACCTTTCTAGTCTTTCTTCTCAGTTTGCTTCAAGGCCTCTCTCCTCCTGCCCCAGGCTTCGCTGGACGTGTTCTCTCCTGTTCTTTTGCTCCATGTTTTATCCTTCTCGCTGGACCTCCACCCACCTGCTGCTCAGCCCCAAGCCCATACCTTTGGACCATAATTCTCTGCTTATCTCCACACACTTATTCCAGCTGCTTGAGGAGCACCTCCTATTTGAAGTCCCATAGTCACCCCAATCCCAGTCTCTCCCTTTTTCTCTTATTCTCTATCCCAGTGAATGGCACCGCCAGAAATCCACAAGTCACCCAGATTCCCTCCTTAGCGCCCCCCAAAGTCGACATCTCTGCATTCTTAAAGTAACCACTGCTTCTTTTGCATCCCTCCTGGATTGCTACAACCAACAGCCTAACTCTTCTCCTCCAGTCTTTCCCCCTTGGCGCTCCAGAATGCTCTTTATAATTCACAGAGCTGATCAGATCACTCCCCTGCTTAAAAGATGTTCACTGGCCTCTTGTAACTTTCAGGATAATGTTCAGATTCCTTAGTTTAGCCCTTAAGGCCCTTTTCAATCAGGCTCCTGCCCATTCCTCTGGCCCAGCAGTCACTCCTTGTCATCCCACCCCGACCCAGGCATCCAGGTTCCAGACACAAGGGGCTACTTAAAGTGCTCTGTGGGGTCCGGCTAGTTCCCTTCTCTCTGCTCCGAGTCGGCAGGTCCCCTGCCCAGAATGCCCTTCCTCTTCTTCTTTCCCCCAAACTCCTCTAAAAGCACCCCCCCCAGGGTTCTATCTCTGATGTACCTTCCCCTTGTCAATTTTCTGTGCCCACATCATTCCCTGGCTATAGTTTTTCAAAAGTGTGCATTGGGCTTCCCTGGTGGCGCAGTGGTTGAGAGTCCGCCTGCCAATGCAGGGGACGTGGGTTCGTGCCCCGGTCCGGGAATATCCCACATGCCGTGAAGTGGCTAGGCCCGTGAGCCATGGCCACTGAGCCTGCGCGTCTGGAGCCTGTGCTCCGCAACAGGAGTGGCCACAACGGTGAGAGGCCCGCGTACCGCAAAAAAAAAAAAAACCAGTGTGCATCTCACACCATGTTAGTTGCTGATTTACCGGTGTGTCTCCCCTCTTCTTGAGTCCCCGTGATGTGTACGAGTACCAGCAGCATGATAAAACCACAAAGAATGTTTGCTGAGTGAATGAATGAATGACAAATGCATGAATGGATGACGTTTTAACCATTTTAATATTGCCTTTCAACAAAGTTTCCTGATTTCTTCAACAAGTTCAACCTTTCATAAGATTATTATAAAACACAGGTTTTTTTTTTGTTTGTTTTTTGCGGTATGCGGGCCTCTCACTGTTGTGGCTTCTCCTGTTGCGGAGCACAGGCTCCGGACGCGCAGGCTCAGCGGCCATGGCTCATGGGCCCAGCTGCTCCGCGGCATGTGGGATCTTCCGAGACCGGGGCACGAACCCGTGTCCCCTGCATCAGCAGGCGGACTCTCAACCACTGTGCCACCAGGGAAGCCCTAAAACACAGTTTTTACACACATCGGTTTGATGTTGTACTAAAAACAATAGTGTCCCTGGGGCCTACTGAATGGTAAACTGTGCACACTTTCATTATAGGGTCTGACGAGTTTTTAGGTTTGAGCCCCTGTGCCTGCATTTCATTGCTATTATTATTTTAGGATACCTCTCTCTGAGGCCAGTGGCATCACTGTCACTGTGTCTTCCTCTAGCAGCCTCCCTCCAGCCACCTACCGTTCTGCCACTTATGCACAAAGAATTGTATCTATAAAACAAGAGTGAGCACCTTGTGGGTTCTTTTAAGAGTCAAGTACACAATATATGTACCCAGATAACAGCCCCTGGCCTGGAGACAGCCTCTGTGTCACACTGAGAGAGCCAGCCCTCCTTGCTAGTTGACCTCTTAGCTGTTTGGACCAAGAGTACACATCTAATCCAAACCCAGCTAATCATATTTTATCTCCCAGGAATTTGGACTTGGATTACCATGATATTGACTCAGTTAGCTGTTGAGGTCTAAGCTGCACATAGACTTGGAAGCTGAGGCTGCCATTTGGGGAAAGCTGTGTTGACCACGTCCCAAGTGGATAAACAAGAAAGCAAATCTGCAGGGAGAGAAGAAGCAAGCCAACATTCAGAGAGAAGCAGAGATTATACTATCCTAGAGAAAGACAGAGAAAAAGCAGACTTGATCCCTGGTTTTCCATATCTCTACTCCTATTTCCAAGAGACCCAGCCATACTTGTGACAATGGGCCTTACTCAGAGCTCCTGGCATCTTTTAGTCAACGGGTTTTTGTTTTGTTTTGTTTTGTTTTTGTTTTTTAGTGAAGCTGGTTCTAATTCATTTCTGTTCTTTGCAATGAATGGTCCCTGAGACAATAAGAAGAACTACAGTTTATTTGTTGTTTACTATCTCAAGTGCTCATCAACATCCTTGTATATAGATACTTTTGTCTCCATTTTACAGAGGGAACTGGGCCTCAGGAAAGTAAATAACTTGCCCAAATTCATACATCCAGCATGTGGCAGAGTGGTGTTTGGACCTGGGCTATCTGACTCCAAAAACCATTCTTTAACTACTTTATTCTACTCTCTTTCATGACTTTGTGATATTTATTTTAGCCCTTTGAGCTTCCAGTTTATCGGCTGACTTGCCATATATGTGAACTCTGGAAAACTAAGATATATTTTGACATCCAAAAACTCAAGATGTGGAGCCAAAAAACGCATAGAACACAACTAGACCTTGGTAGTCATATTTTTCAGTGCCTTAATTTTTAGAAATTGGAAACTGAGGTCCCCAAATTTCAAGTGACTTGTATTATAATGAACAGCTTTCACACATATGAGATAGATATTAAGTCTCTGATACCAGAATTCAAAACTTTTTTTGCATCCTCATACCACATGATCAAATCTACCTGTTCCAAGATGGTCTGACGTGTTTCCTCACAATGACCGATCTTGTACACAAGTTACCAGCTCATGGGATGTCCGTCAGCCCTGCCTCTTAACTGACAGAGTCACTTTTGAACTTAGAACACCAAAGGCCACCACCATGCAACCTCAGTTAAAATTTTTTTCAATAAATGCTGAAAGAGACCTTTTTACATCATGATGAAGGAACTACCTTTTTATTGATTAGAATAAGATTTATTCAGCAAGTGTGCCATTGTTTAGGAAAATCCCTAGAAAGAAATCTATATCCTTATTTCCTTATTTACTCCCCATTAATTGAGTGCTCTCTAAGTGCGAAGCACTGTGCTAGGCATTGTGTGGGAAGTATAATAGTCCCTTTCCTTAAAGTACTCAGTCTAACTCCAGCCTTTCAAGTGATTTGGAAATGGGATTTAAATGCACCAATTATTATGTGGCAAAGCATATGCTACCTTTTTTCCTATATAAGGCTATAAAGAAACGAGACATTTAGCAAGGGACAAATTACTATATAAAATGCAAAATGCCTCTACAATAAAAAGTTGTGATTTTAGTTATAGCACAGTATGATTTATTCTCTTAGCCTTTCTGATAAGTGAACCTTTGCATTTTCATGCTTTATTCTTAATTTTAAAGTATTGGAGTGCGTGCAGTGAATGATCGATAGGTAGCCAGGGCAGCGATCCCACAGTGCTTTGAAATTACTCTAACACCGCTCTCCTGTTTTCTCCGGGGACAGCGTTTCCCACTCAGCGCCCTCCCTATTACAGCTGCCCCTGATGATTAAATATCAGTACCAAGCAGCTTTGTAGTATATTCTCCTAGGAGACTTCTTCTATTCATTTCTAGCATAATCTCTTGTACTCATTTCTTGGGAATGAAAACCCATCTTGTCGCTTTCAGACAGGTCCCAGAAGTGAAATACGGGGGCGCATTAATCTGCCGTGACAGCCTAATCCCATTCCTCACCACCTCCCAACAATTCTTAATTTCCTAATTACCTTTCATAGTTTTCCTTCTGAAAGTTTCTGTCTTTTCTGAAAGCCATGGCAGCACACTTCCATTGTCTCTTTTTCAACAAATATGCATATCTAGGGAAGTTATGAAGGTACACAGTTCATAGCTATACAAGTTCCTTTTACACGCTTATTTGTGGTGCCTGTGCAAAGTGCTGGATGCCTATGGGGACAGAATTTTCACATTGACTTTTCTCATTTTTTTGCGGTACGCGGGCCTTTCACTGTTGTGGCCTCTCCCGTTGCGGAGCACAGGCTCCGGACGCGCAGGCTCAGCGGCCATGGCTTACGGGCCCAGCCGCTCCGTGGCATGTGGGATCTTCCCAGACTGGGGCACGAACCCGTGTCCCCTGCATCGGCAGGCGGACTCTCAACCACTGCGCCACCAGGGAAGCCCTGACTTTTCTTTTTAATAAGTTTCTCCTCGGTGTGCTGCCTGTCCAAAAATTAAAGACTTCAGTATGTTGGGATGACCTAATCAATAATGAGCATCATGAAAGATCACAGGTGTAAATCTTCCTGTGCTTAAAGGGATCTGGATTCTCTTCTGCTCTCCTTCTCTCGCCCTGTCTCCACATACCCTACATGTATCTGTAATATTTTCACAATTACAATGCGTGTGCCCCGGAGCTACTGATATGATGGATTTACTTACCACAGACAATTAAAGTGAGGTGTGGTGCTAAAGTCAATTTTTTTCCACATGTGATTGATTTGAGGGTTTTTTTTTCACATTTTACATGAAAAATGACAGGATGCCTTTACATAAAGTACATTACATGAAAGACACGTCCTCTTTTTTAAAAATGGTTTTATGATCAAGTAAGATTGGTCAATACTGCATATTACGTCCCCTTCCTGCAGAATCACAGTGCATATTTTCACATATTGATGCCACGGAGAAATCCTATAATAAAGAAACAGTTTAACTTTTTAAACCCAGCATTTCCCGAACATATTTAACCATGGGACCATTTTTATTTCTGCCTGTAATGCCATTTAACATTCCGAAGAACTAGTATTCTGTAGAATACATTTTGATAAAGTTTATCCTAACAGATAGATTTTAATTTTTGCCACTTTTATCAAGTGTTCTGACCATGGGCTTCACTCTTGCAGTCTTAGGAGGTCCATAGCATGTGCATGAGTAATGGCAGGTGTAGGTGCATTCTCAGTGAGCCTTGGACTGAGAGAGAAAGCACCAGGATGTCTTGCAGTCTTAGAAAATCTGACAGAGACCAAACCTAGTACTGTAAATAAAGGAACCATATGGAATTGGAAGCATTCTTGCTTAGATGATTTCATTCTAGACAAAAAAAGTAGAGTTAGTATCATGCTCCATCCTGTGAATGCTAAGATGGCACCTTGCTTGCAGAAAGATGACATCGTTAAGTGCAAGTCTGGACAGAGAAAGTCTCCTGCGCAGTTACAGGGGACTGTGAGCTTCCTGAGGGTGAAAGCCATGTCTTCTTTATCTTTGTATCCCACATGCCCACAGTCTCGCATTGCAGTAGTCATCAGTCCTTATTAGGTGAATGAATGAATGAATCAATCAATCAATCACAGTCTCTTCATAGCATTAGTCTGGTTCTGTTGCAAAATCTACGTATTTGTGATTAAATCAGTATTGTGTGAGGGTGGGGGCAATGTAAGATGGAATTACTAAAAGGAACAAAGAGAATGTGAGGATGAAGATGCTCAAACCGTGGGCCATCAGATGCATTTGCACAAACACCCTGAGAGCCCTCTGATGAAATGCAGCAGTTCCGAATCCATGTGGATCTGGTGGAGAGGAGAGGGCAGCATAGGAGGCACCAGTGTTTTTGTTACAAGGTGTACCCTGGTTAAAGGAGGAAACATCCTACTCACCCTGAAAAAAGAAAATATTTAGTGACTTGTTATCATGTAGCTGATTTAACTTTGTGAGTTCTGCTAAACCAACCTGATAAAGGAAGAGATGATATTTTGCATCTTGACCCTACTTTACATCAATGACTCTCTTATCAGGATTCACACCAGTAACTGGGGCACATCTGGCATGGCTAGTTAATAGAAACAAATCACAGGAATCTGAGCCTGTGGTTAGCAGTTATACTAGAAGAATTCTGAATTAAATTTTGAAACCTTCTTTCATTGATGACAACCAGCTTGGCAAAAATGGAGAAGTGAATATCAGAAATGTATAAGTTATAATTATCTTTCTCATTATGTAATGAGAAAAAGCTTCACAATTTGGCTTCCAGTCTAGAACTGGTACTTACTAGCTTTGTGACCTTGGAAAAGTAGCATAACTTCTCTGAGCCTTGGTTTCCTTATCTGTAAAATGAGAAAATAATACCTATTTCATGGTTGTTGTCAAGACTAGATGAAGTAATATATTAAAGTGTTAATATGTTGCCTAGTTCATGACAGGTACTTCTCATGAGAGCTATTATCATTAATAACATTATTTTAAAATGTTAACACACTTATTATGGTCAACCTTCAGTTTGAACTATAATCTCTAGACATACCACCACAACTTTATTAGCCAAGCAACTAATATTTTTTATGCACCTACTCCATGCCAGGCATTTGGATTTGACATGCATATAAAACATCCTAGAATTTCAAAAGCCAAGACAAATACAGCTAAGACACAATACAGTGTGCATTTTGAAAAATGTATTTTCATAAAAATGAACTCTATGTTAGAAAAATAGTGACAAATGTTAAATATTAATCACTTAATGCTAAGATTAGCCTAACAAATTTTCACATATTAAATGATATAGATTAAGGCAAGATTTAAAGAAATAACACCACCTGATTAAACTCTAGTACCCTGCTTACTAACCCTATTCCTAATAACCCCTAACCCTGCTGTTTTATTCCAACATGTGGTCAGCTCTGAGTCTTTCCAGAGATCACAGGTCCCCTGCACCCCCAAACCGGCCATGATCTTGGGCCTCCTCATGCTGGAGCTAGAGGGCACCTTATGACTGAAATCCCTCACGTGGTATTACATGCAGTCTTTGCTCCTCTCACTAAAAGGGCAGACTGTGATCGGGCAATGTCTGTCATTTCCAGGTTAAGGCCAAATTGCCCTTTCAATGTCCACACTCTCTGCAATTAGCAAGAAGGAACACAAGGACCTTCATGTGTCCTTGGCTGCCATCCCACGACTGTCCCTTAAACCATAGGATTCTCAGAATGTCTCTCAACTCTTAAGATGCTCTAAATGCTACTTCAGGAGAATTGGAAATGAACACACTGGAACATTTTAAATGAGCACTTGCCAAACTGACATTGTTGAGGAATGGGTTGTTCTACATAAGCAAAATATACAGATAATTCAAAATTATCCTTTCAAGTATCAATTAACATTTTATTTATTTAAAATGGAAATGTCTATGTGTTTTCATTGTTGATTAATAATTAGTATAGACTACAATCTACTACATGGCAGGCACTATGATAGGCACTTACAAGTATTTTATTGTATGCTCCTAAATAACAAGTGAGGTAAAGAGTGTTATCATAATTTTAGAGACAAAGAAACTGATGCTTAAAGCAACCAAGTAATGACCCGAAACTATTACCAAGAGCTGAGTTCTGACTCCAAATCCAGGAAACTTTCTGGAGTTCGACATTGAGATATCACAGTGTGACTGTAGGTTGGAAAAGCTTGTCAACCTTACCTGTAGAAGCTTGTCAACCTTACATGTAAAGCAGATTAAATGGGTTCTACATAATATTCACAAGGTCTTTTCCCATGGAGCCTCAAATACATTTGGTATATGACATTCGTTCTAGACACTCAGAAGCTTTATAAGGTTTAGCTCATGAAGCCTATCCTGATCCCCAAAGCCAGGAATTATGTCTCTTGTCCTCAGATCATCCAAAGCACTTTGACTGGACCTGGAACATTTTCTGTGGTATTTATATTATGTGCTCTGTGCATTATTTTCCCGTAGGACCACATCTCATCTCCCTTACTAGTCTGTACATTTCTTAGCAGCGTGGGCTGTGTATTTTTCACGGTCGTATCATCCACAGCATCTAGCCTAACACAGAGAAGATTCCCAAAACGTTTACTTAATACATTCGTGAACTACACAGGTGGTTACCTGAGAATGTATCTGCTCATGGTCCTTTGCGGGAGCAGGATAAACACGTTGATCCAAAGAGCCAGTGCCGGGGGATCGTTGACGGGTGAAGGGCCTTGGTCACTCACACATCTGTCCTCTTTCAGGAGTGGCTCTGCCCTGGCCCAACTCTATGGAACTTCTGCTACCTTAGAGCATCACCATTTCAACCACGCAGTGATGATCCTTCAAAGCGAGGTACAGACCTAACATTCTGCTTCTCCCCTTGAAAGAAAACCAATGAAATGATGTTTCCTACTTCTCTTTCTTTGCAATGCCACAGGAAGATACAGAGAATCGGCACTATTGGACCTTTTCTGTGTGGCTTTTTAAAAATTCTTTCAGATGCTTGACCAAGGACCTTGTTCAAATTCGTCCTGAGCTGATTCATTTGGGTTTTATTATCGGTTAGGAGGCTTTTCAGATTCACTTAGCAGAGCAGACTGCCACAGCTTGTCACCAGAGCATGGCCTTACCTTTCTTAACAATACAGAAGCCCACTAACAGATCCAAGTAGTGAGTGGCCCAACATCTCCATTTTGTGAAACCCATTTAAAAAGATGGTAGAAGCAGAAACAGGGTGAGAAAGTTACACTTTATTCGCATAATTGAGAAACCTATAAAAGATGAGAGAGCTTAAAATTGCTGGTGGGACCGATTTGAAAGTGAGAACTGCAACTAAACTTGAGAACCAGGGCTGCAGCCATATGCCTTATTTTGCTTCATGTGCATTGCAGGAGTTAGAAGTAGTTGGTCTTTTATACTTTTAGCACTCCATGGAAAAAAAGTAAAATCGCTAACTGACTCTGGCTGAGGCGTCTGAGTTTGAAATTGCCAAGAAAGGATCTGCTTAATTTTCTGCAGGCATACAGACTTTTTTTTGAGGCCAGGAAGGGATCATCTGTTCCCCATTATTTGTCAGTTCTCTAGCTGTGCCATTAATTATTATTATTATCATCATTAAGGCCCTGCCTTGCTGGAATAGCATCATTAAATATGGAGGGTTTTTTCCTCCAGCCTATCTTGAGAAAGAGTGTCTTTTGCAATATCACAAAAGCCTTCTTCGACCCCATAAAGGAGAGTCGGCACTCCGGAACCTGAGTGCAGCTGCAGAAGGCAAACCCGCTGGGGGAGATGTATTTGCAGTCAGGAATGAAACATCAAGGGTTAGGCTTTCAGTAACTCTGACAGAAACCAGTATCCCAGCATCTGCGGCTCTGGAATTTTCCTATGAAGGCCATGTTTTAGCTGCATGCTGTGGCAGAGGGAAGTAGGAACAGGAGGAAACTGGGGTCGGACTATCTTTTCTGTACTGGTAGTGTGATGGGTTTACACCCCTGAGGCCAGACATTCTCACCTTTGTAATAATAGATTATATACAGGAGGTCAGGGTTTTCTTAGAAGGTCATTTGCTTGTTTCTCTGGGAAAACAAACCCCACTAACTCAGACTTTGTCTTCATATAAACAAAATACATCAGCTGCACTTCACTCCAGGGGTTCTCTTTGAAGAACGCAGAATAACAGTAATGGAACCAAGCAGTGGTGTGTTCAGGCTCTGCCCTGACGCTCCCCCCGCCCCGCCCCATCCTGCCCATCAGAAAGGCAAAAATGCAGATGTCATCACCACCCCACTTTCCAAATAATGCAGAGGCACAGAGAGGTTAGATAGCTTGAAGAAAGTTGCTCCAGTCCTTTCTTCCTCTACATTTTTTTTTTTTCCATCAATACCATTCCTCCCTAAACAAGGAGTAGAAGTAGTGTTTTAGGGAGACTAATCTATTTTAGAGACCAAACCCTTGAGGCACTGTAGAAGGCCAATTTACATGTAAGCAATACAGTGATTGCAAATTAACTTTTATTATTATTATTATTAAAGCTGACCTGGCTGGCTTTGTCACTCTCTTAACTATAAATTGTGTTAGGTTACTTTATGTCCTTTAAAAGTAGTAAAATGCACTCTCAAAATAATCAAGATCCTCAAATTCAGACCAACTTCCTCCTGGACTCCACATTAGGTTTTACTGTAACTGGCTCCTAATAGCTATATTTCTTTCCCTGAGAGATGCTAGATGTGTGGCTGGATCCAGATGACCACTTTTCCAGAGGTCCCAACCACTTTTTCCCAGGCCCCAGTACACCAGCCTGTGATTGATCCATGGGGCAAGGCTGAGGCAAAGAACGCTGGGCAGAATTATGGTGTGGCATTCCTTTAGCTATTATTCTTCTTCCTAATGGCTGAATTAAGGGTCTGGAAGAGTTCATTTGAAAATTATTATTAATACTGGACCTGGTCCCAGGTGGAACCAATATACTTTAGTCTCTAAGGAGTGGTGGGTTCCCCCAATGAGATAAATTAACTCAAGGAAGCAGATTATCTATCATCTGGTACCTGGTAGGTAGTAATTTACCAATTGATATTCTGGTTCCCTGGAAGAATTAATGTACCTCTCGTTGGAAAATATTCTCAGGCAGTCATTTCACTGCCTTCCTTCTGCACCATCTTTTGGCCCTCAACGCTAGGTTTAAAACTGGTCCAGTTCCCAGACCACCTGTTTATGAGTTCATATCTCATGCTAAGAAAACCTGACAAATGAAAAGTCTTAACTTTCAAAGCAAATTAAGTGAATTGTCAGTCATTTAAAGAAGGATTTTTTCAGGAAGCAGCCGCATAGCACAGGGAGATCAGCTCGGTGGTTTGTGACCACCTAGAGGGGTGGGATAGGGAGGGTGGGAGGGAGGGAGACGCAAGAGGGAGGAGATATGGGGATATATGTATATGTATAACTGATTCACTTTGTTATAAAGCAGAAACTAACACACCATTGTAAAGCAATTATACTCCAATAAAGATGGAAAAAAAAGGATTTTTCACACTTTATTAAAAATACTGTGGAACTGTCTAGTGTGGCTAAAACAAATTTGGATGGCAAAAGGTGTGCTTTTCAAAGGTATGGAGACACAGGTGTACTTGCAGGTTGTTCAAGGCCAAAGGCATCTTTAGAGCCCTCCTATGCCAAGAGCAGTATCTTATACATTCTAGCTACTCAGTAATTATTCACTGTCCTGAATTTCACACACTCCATCCAGACGTATCTTCACAGCTTAACACAGGGTTTCTCAACTTCAACAGAATTGTCATGTTGGGCCAAGTAAGTCTTTGTTGTAGGGTCTGTAGGGTGTACTGTAGGATGTTTAGCAGCATCCCTGGCCTCTCCACTAGATCCCAGTAGCACCGTCCCTCAGTGTGACAAGAAAAATGTCTCTAGACATTGCTAGAAGTGCCCATTCCCAAGATCACCCCCATTTGTACCACTGGTCTAATGTTTCTTCTCTTCCTTGAAGTCATTTGTTGCCAGAGCAAATACTTCCAAAAGGCCAACTTAAGTCTTTACTAGTGAGACTAGTATGTATTGATATATTGGGGTCAGAAAGATTCCTGAAAGTTTTGTCAGCTTTTCTGCTCTGTAATTCCACAGGACGTGGGCAGTTAAATGGAGTTGTTGGCGCAAACGTGGCCTGAGGAAGATGAGTTCAAACACTCTTCAATTTTGTCTTCAAGACTAAGCATAATAAAGTGTCCCTTGGTGGTCCTCCTCAACAATGATTGTACTCCTAGCTTTGCTATGTTTGCCAGGGAATCTGTTTGTAGTTGCACAAAATGTCATTAAGCTTTTTAGAAAATGATTTTATCATGTTTCTAAACCTTTTTTTAAAAAAAAAATAAAAAAAGGAAAAACATGTAGTTACCAAGCTCAGATTTAACGTTGTCTTTTGTGACTTTGTACTTTCTCGTTCCAGGGTCACAACATCTTTGCTAATTTGTCCTCCAAGGAATACAGTGACCTTATGCAGCTTTTGAAGCAGTCAATACTAGCAACAGACCTCACGCTGTACTTTGAGTAGGTATTGGCATTTGATCTATTTGACAAATGGATATCTAAAGTTTCAAGCTGTAATTAATTTTCAGGTCCATATTGGGGATTGCCTGTTATTCTAGCACTGATATCAATGTGTAAATGACCTAAACTTTTTGTTGTTGTTTTTTTCCCCTCATCTAAGAGAACTTCATTAGTGTGGTGTCTATAAAACAAGACAATCAGGGCTACAATCACGAGATTTATATCTTTCCTCTGTTTTATGAGCCTTGTTTGGGACTCTTGGCTGAAACTAAGTGATGGCCATTTTTATTTTAGAGACTGGCTAAGATTGCTATTTTAGACTATGATTTCCAGTTAGATCTCTAATGGCAATGATGATGCTAATGAAAAAGATTTGTTGCTGAAAGGATGACCAGAAAGCCCAGCCTTCATTCCTTGCCTCTCCTCTAGCTCTCTTTCTCAGAAGAGCCGTCCTCCTTTTCCCAAAGCTCAGGCCTCCATCTGAGCTGGCGATTCCATCCCGCTCGTTTCCTGTGAGACCCGCTCCCTCGGGTACCACCTCTTTTGGCAGCCTGGTTATCTCTTCCTTCACTGATATGCACAGTTTGCTCTGGTCTTGAAGACCAAACAACTTCCCTTCCTTAAAAAATTCTTTGACCTGACCCCTTGGTCTTTAATTGCTTTTCAATTTGCCTTTCTTTTACTGCCCACCTTTTAAAATAAATGGAGCGCATGAGTACCTTTATTTTCCTAACACCCACTTACACTTTGGAGACCAGCGTCCACCTTCACATTCTACCAGCGTTGTACTTTCAGAGGTCACCAGAGACTTCCTTGTCCCCAAATTCGATGTCATTTACTCATTTCTGATATTTTCTAGCTTCTTTGAGACATCTACAGGTTTACTGATTTCTCATTGTCAATTTCTACTCTCTTTTCTTCCGCAACATCCATCTGCCTTCCTCTCTCCTTTTCTGGATCCCTTATAGATTTCTTTTCTCCTTGCTTCTACGTATGAGTTCCTGAACCCATGTTCTTCTTTCTCTACTCTACTCAGATTCACTCCCCTGGCCTCAGTGCTATATTACCTCTATAGAGGCACAGAGAAGACCCTGAAATTCTTCACTCTAATACTACCTCACATTCTAGACCTGCATCTCCAACGCCCATCTTAAAAGCCTTCAGTGGCTTCATTGCTTTCAAAGCAACCTCTAAACTTGGTTCGCATTTCAAGGTTCTCTCTCCATAATCTGCCCCCAACTATTTTTCATTCTTATCTTCCACTTCTCTCCAACATGATTTGTACTCCAACCAGACAGGTCTAATGTTACCCTTTGTTTTTTGTTTTTCAGAAAAAATAATCCTTTTTGTTAGTTAACTGCATGTTACCCTGTGAAAACACCTTATGTGATGGCCCTAGTTCCCCAATTATCTCACCGTTCCTACATGGAATCCTCTTCCTCCACTTCCCCATCTGGCTGAACTATCTTCTACCACCTTTTCCAGGAAGCCTATGTCACTCCCTTTGAATTTTATTGTACTTGGCATTGCATCAGTTAGAATTAGATTCAATTGTAAGGGACAGGAAACCCAAAATAACAGGAGCTTACTTCTTTGTCGCATAAAAGAAATCTGGAGATAAGCAATCTGCAGTTGGCAGAGTAGCTACATTAAGTCATCAGGGACCCAGGCTACTTTATCATTCTGTACTGCCACCTTCAAACACATGGTTTCCACCTGAGTCCAAGATAGCTGCTCATTTTCCAGGCAAAATGTCCACATCCCAGTTATCAGAAGGAAGGAAGGGACAAAAAAGAAAGGGGCCAAAGGTGATGCAAGTTATCTTTTAAGAGAGTTTTCTGGAAGCTTCACATAACAATTCCACTTCCATTTCATTGGTCAGAATTTAGTCACTTGGCCATCCCTAGGTTGAAGGGAGGTTAGGAAAGGAAGGCTTCATTTTGGGTAATTATATGCCCTGCTAAAGTCTAGGAGTTCTATTACTAAGAAAGAAAGGGAAGAGAGATATTTGAGTAGACAACTGATAATCTATGCCACAGGTGTTTATTGCTGGTCTCTAGTGAATGGGTTATGACACAGCACAGTGCAAGGAGTAAAAGGCTTTGGAATTATATTGGTCTGGATTTAAGTCTCGTTCTGGCATTCCAGTTAAACCTGGTGTATTGAGCCCAAGTGTCTATGTCCTCTCCCTTCTGAAACGCCAGTAAAATGGCACCATATAAATTTAAAAGCAAAAACAAAAAGGCGTAAATCAGAGAACCAGAGAGGGCCCAAAACAACTGATAAGAGATACTCCATTTGTGGAAAATGGAAGGCCAGCTGATGAATGTAACTGATCTGGCAGAGTGGAGTGGAAAGTAGGACAGCTCTGAGAAGCAAGCCAGTTTGTCTTGCAGAGCCTTGCTTGGGGCTTAGAGACAAAAAGTACCAGTGAAAAGTGAATGCGACGCTCACAGCTTAAGACAAGGAAATTACTAAAAAGTCAGTTTTCAGAACACTCAGAGCCCACTAAGTCCTCCACCAACCTAACCAGATAACTGCCTTTCCTCTCCCTGGAGAAGGGCAGAGGTTTATTCTCTGGAGAGATGAAAGAAAGCGCTCTGGACTGAGAAAAGTTCAAGGTGAGAATGAGACACAGAGCTCAGAAGAAGGGATGAAATCAAATGGAACAGGTCTCTGTATTAAAACCGCAGGCCCACAACCCAGTCACCCAGAGGCCAGAATCTGTAAGCCACACATCCAGGTTTCTCAGATTCAGCAAATGGAAGTATAGGAAGTGCAGTTAAATTTGAATTTCAGATAAACAATGAATAATTTTTAGTATAAATGTGTCGTATGCAATGTGTGTGTGGGACACACACATACAACTCCTGCTTAGCCTTTTAATGCCGTACTCTTAACATGCAGATAGCAAGGATCACAGAACATTTTATGAAAGTCTCGCATGTGAAATGCAGAGACCAAAACAAACAGAAAATAAATGGAATTCAGAGAAAACAGGGAGAGGAAGAAAACAAAAACCAAAAATTGTTGTTAATATCCTTAGAGAGCTAAAATATTGCCCCCATGAAATAAGAACAGAACGCTTTAAAAAATAATAGGAGCAAACTGTAGAAGAAGAAAGAGCTCTTGCAAATAAAAGCATGATGGCCAAAATAAAAATCAAATGAAAGCACTGAGAAATACAGTCAAAGGACAACAAGGCAGCAATATGAAAAACACTGCTTTATTTCATTATATGCTTTTTAGTACTGTTTGACTTGTTAACTGTTGTATGTATTACTTTTATAAATATAAATTTAATTAATTTTTAAAATATATTTTAAAAGTAAAAAATCCTAGCTCTGCCACTACATAGCTGTGTGTCATCAAATTATTTACCTCTCTGAGCCTCTCTTCTTCATGTGTAAAATGGAGATAATAGTACCTATGTTATCTGTCTTATGAATGTCTTATATCTTATAAATGTCTTGTATGTCTTATAAATGGTGGCATCTACAACCTCATTTGCTTTATAGGCTATTTATTTTGCATGTTTTGTGGTCCTCATTTTGACTTAGCTATCATGCTGTTCCATCTTTTTCTGAATTGATGCTCCTGAATTGGTTATTTATGGAAGACTGTATCCCTTTAATATTCTTATTTCCTGTGTCTGACACTTGCAGGGTTTTGTGTTATTTTTCTCAAAGTAGAAGCATTTTCCCAAACCAAGTTTCCAAGTAAGTTCTAAGGGAGAAAAAAATGTCAACAGTAGGAGTCCATTCATTAAGCCCTGTTAGGGATGTGACGAATCACTGAGTGACCGCTGGGATGCAGTCAAGGAAGTTGGTTGCAACTCGTTTTCTCATTACTCTGCTCTTATCTTAATGCTGCAGCCCCGGCTAATGTTTGTTGACTCCAGAAAAGCTGGCTTGTTCTCTTTTTGTCAGCCTTATTGTTTCTTTGAGTTTCTGAATAGCTGCTCATTCTCTAATCTAGACCTTCAGGAGGCTGATTCACTTGCCTGTCTAAAGTTGCATTAAAGTACTGCCATATTTTTAGGCAAAACAATTCTTAGGGTTAATGAGGGGGAAAGCAGCTACTACAAACTGTCTCCCAGTTGCTTTTATTTCACAGAGACACAGTTGTGGAATTGGAAGGGATGTTAGAAATGATGTAATCCAATTCATCTCCTTTATTTTGTAGATCAGGTACTAAGCTTGAAAAGGTTAAATAGTGTAGTTTGGGTCACATAACTAATTAGTGGCTAAGCCGGAACCCACACCTCCTGTTTCGAGGCGTTTCCACAAATACTGTATTCCTTCTCTAATGGAAGAATTAAGAAGTAGTTGTCATTTAAGTTGGGGATGCATTACATGGAAATATTGACCTTCCCAGGTGTATATGAATTGGTTTATTATGAAAAGCAGGATGAGTTCCCATCCTCTCTCCCAAAGCAGAGCCAGAGACAGGGGTTTGCATGCACATAGTCTAGTTTTGGAGGTAACATCAGGAGTAGGAGTGGGGGACTGGGACAGTGAAATGGGGAAGGACGGAAGCTCTTCTAAAGACACATTCCCTTGTTGGTCACCACTGTGGTCAGTCAGGCTTGATCCCGCAGGGACTGTCTGAAAAGTCTTGTGTAAGCTGCATCTCAGAATTACCCACCAGCTTACAGCCTCTATCAGCGAGGCTGTTCCATGGGAGTTAAAACTTCCGTGCACTTCCAGGACGTGCATGCCCAAGGGCTGGGGATTCCTACAGCCATTCCCCATCCCATGCACAGGCGCAGAGAAGTGCCAGGGAAGAAAGTAAGCGAGGCACAGGGCAGCCGAGGCAGGAGCCATGGTGCTGGTTGGAGCAGCAATGGCTGAAGAAAGGTGGACAATGGGGCAGCCTTGTACCCTTTCTAGAAGTTTGGATCATCCTTGGTTCTTCTGCCCTGACTACTTAAATCAAAAGCCTTGACACAGTTGAGGTCAACCAAAAAGGAAGCTCACTGCTTTCCTCCCCTAAGAAGGGGAAAGTCACTCTAGAAGGGGTCAAAGCAGGCAGGGAGAAGATCCAGTCCTTTTGCAGGGAGGTTATGACTCATTCCTGGAGGCAGGATTTCCTGCCATGAGCCAAAAGGGAAAAATGTAAAATTCCTGGAAATATGGAATTCCTTTAAAAACAACCACAAAACCTTGTAAATTTAATTTCTAATGGCTTTGGGTATGCTCAGGATTCTATACTACAAATGATGGGCAAAAGCAGAATTCACAAGTTTAAAAAACAGAAAATCAAACAAAACCTCAGTGTGAATTTCTAGGCTTCACAACCTAAGTCTGGGGGTTAATTCTTTAGTCTGATTTTCCAACTCATTGAAAGCATTTTCCAGTTACTGCTGAGTGATTTTCTGAAATTGATTTCTGTGCCTATTTCTGAGTCCCCGCAGTGAATATGTCTTTGATAATTAAATAGTAATTTCAGCATCTCAAGCAGGAATTAGATATACCCTATTGGTAACAGCCATGTAACTTTGAGAGAGTCACTCACTTACTTAATCTCTCTTTGCCCTGGTTTCCTTGTCAGCAACATGGGAACAGGTACATCACCCATACCGATCTCCTAGAGTCCTTGTGGTGGCCAAAGGAGATTACTTATATGAAAGATAATTAAAATTTAGATAATCTAAATAATTTAAATTTGATAACACCGATCATTTAAAGTACCTTATAAAGAAAAGAATCATTCAGCCAGAAAAATTAATAAAATTTGGACCATAAAAGATGGCACTTGTTGGGGCAGACAGAGAGAGAGATCCAAAATTACAAGTGTTAAAACTTCAAAGAGATGTCGCAGTTGCCTTAGACTGTCTGCATGAAGTCAACAAAGATGACCTTGCATCTTCCACAATTAGTAATAAAAACAACACCTAAAATTTCCTGAGTGCTCACTTGGGAGCTTTATATATACATTATTCCATTTCATACTTAAAGCAGTTCTATCAGAGCAGGTACTATTATTGACCCCATCATACACATGAGGAAACTGAGGTTTGGAGAGATTCAGTAAATTGCTCACCATGTTAAATGGTAAAGCTGAGATTGGAACCAAGTATTTAGACTCCAAAATGCTTGTAACTACTCTGTCATTCTCTCTGCAGTTAGTTTAAGAGAACCAAAGGGGAAACTGAGGCCACTCCTGGAAATACTTGGGCACCAAGGGCAGCAGTGATGCCAGTTCCAGACCCACTAGATATCAAGCCGGTGGCAACTGAACAAACTGCTGATGCCACCAGCAGGCTGTGGGTAGGGTGGAGGCTCCAAGTGAGAGTTGCTCAGGAGCCTCACCTGTGGGGCTGAAGACCGCAAGTAGAGGCTCCTTGTTTGTTGTTGAGCTATACTGGGACATCAGAAGTTGGCAGTTCTTTAGCTTTAATACAGTCATGGAAGCTGTTGTTCTCAGGTAGCAGTAACTGTTTAGCATTCATCCCCAACAGGTTGTGACCACAGAATACTATATCCGTCATTTACCAGGTGCCTGCTCCATGCCCAGCACTGTTCTAGGCATTACAGTATCTCCCTGTATCACCACTAGAATGGGAGCTCCATGAATGCAGACATCTTCCTCTTTAGCTCACTCTTGGAGCCCCCAAACCTGACACACTGCCTGACATAATAAATTCTCAAAATATTAACTCTTTGATATTGAATTCTCATATCAGCCTGCAAGGTAGATATTGTTATCCCCATATTCTAGATAAGGATACCTGGGCTTAGAGAGGGCACATACTTTATCCAAAGTCATCAAGTTGTCTGTGACATGTCTCCATGCCACATTGCCTCAGATCACTATTTAAACCGAGAATTATCCAAGAATTCAGATTTTATAAACCCATTTGGGTGCTTAATGCTTTTCTGGTTGGCTTTCTAAATTCATCAGACTAATCTTCAAATTGAAAGTTTTTCACTTCCCTTTGTGCTCTGCAAACATTCATCAGCCATTATGGAAAATGCCCAGTCTAATGGTTTCTTTGTCTCTGTCTTTCCAAAGGGATGCAATAAGTAGCATTTCTCAAAAGCATCTGATGATGACAACAAAATGTACTAAATTGTCTTAGATTGTTAGGAGTTATGGTTTGACTATCCTTCTAAAAATTAAACTAATATCTAAAATAATTTATTTTATAAAATACAATAGGAACTCAACAAATGTTTCTACTGCTATGCAGACAGGAATATTCATACAAATGTTTATTAAGAGTCCACTATGTTCAGAGTTTTCAACCTCTATAGTAGCCTATACTCAACTAGCCCCATATTGGAAAGGAAGAGGATAAATTAATGCATAGTAAGGTGTAATGACTTACAGGGCTTAACCCATCGTTCTTTCCCAAACATTCTTATATTTTAACAGAGCTGATGAATTAACCCACGGAAATTACTCTAATGGTAAAACAACAGACACAGTGACAGGTTAATGGAAGAAATATTTTCGTACTTTTCGATGCACATCAAAGCATTTTATATCTATTCATCCTCATATCCCCATCCACGTGATATTGCAACTGAATAAAACATGAGAAATTTATCCACTAGCACTTACTGATGCCCTCTTTATGCCAGGAACTGTGCTAGTTGCTGGGGATCACAGGCAGAGAAGACATAACTCTTACCTTCAGGGACTGAGAACCCAGTGTAAAAGTGAGAAAAACAGTAATGCCACATCGTGAGGAGTGCTACGGGCCAAGTAAATGCAGGGGCAACTAGGGCATGCTCTATCCAGCCACCGCTTGGACCACTTCTTGTCTTGGAGATTATGGATCAACTGAACTAACAGTTAGGACCTTGTATTGTCTAATTTTCTGTCATTTTCAATATTGAGAGTCGTTCTGGTCTTTCCATTTCCTGCATTTGCCAATTTTATTCGTGCTGTCACCAACAGCACAGCACCTAACAGGTAATTTCATTCAGGTTCTTAGCTGGTCATGTGTTATCAGTGCTAGTCTAACACAGGGAGACAATTCACTTTCAAAATAAAATATATGACTTTTTTGCCTTTAGTCATAATTACTGGAATTAACATCTGCCTACTAATTTATTATTCCTCTCTGATGCTTTTATGCCCAAAGTCCAGAAGTGTCTCCAGAATCTGCATTTAGCAATCAGTTGCAGATGTATGGTCTGCCTGTTGAATGAGCTGCAAGAACACTGAAAGAACAAAATTCTCCTTCCCTATACCCATTCCACCCTGTCCCCTATACTCTCCTTCCACATGTCTGACAATTCTGGAGTTGAAACTGCAGGAGAGTCACAATGATGATTTTCCACCTCAGCAGTAAAACCTTCCTAACATTCATAGAATTTTAGTAGATTCAGAACAGTTAGATAAATAGATAAAGATTATGCGTCCATATATACATGTATAGTTATATAAATTTACAAAAAATGTTCCTGATTAAAATATACACAGGATTGATGATTTCTCAATTTACAAATAAAAGGTGCCTTGTAGATGAATTACAAACCAGAAAAGTTTTCAGTGTAGTGATGGGTGACTGGTAACCAATCTTTAAAATTATTTTTGAAGGTAATTTTAGCAGTGCTGTTCAAATGATGCTTTTTTAAAGATTGCTATTTTTCGGAGTGAAACGTATGTCAGGAGAGCAGAATAAAAGCCTAATAAAAACATACATGATTATAAATGAGATTTTCCAGTAAGTTGCTTTCCACTAGCTGAGGTGTTTGCCATTGTCCTTGAAAACCAAGGTTCCCAATGATCTGCTTGAAAAGTTAATGATATATTTCCTCATGACAAGGAGTCTGGATACAGGGAGTGTTATATAATTTTGTGGATTTTCAAATGTTCGTTTTAGCAGCCCCATGTTTTTAAAAGCACTCCTATTTCTAACAGTTTCACATATGCTGATTTTGACCCTATGATCTATATACACGTACACATACAGATGTTAAAAAGAGCATCTGTGTGGGCCAATTTCTCAAAAGCACAGTGAATTTCACGATTATCTCTAAGGAGGAGGTCAGAAATACACCACCTAGAGCTGCAGACTACCAATCTGGTCTGGGCCATCTGCAGCTCTTTGGAGCATCTCATTGTTGATGGAAAGACCTCTGTCTGGTGCCCACCGTGGTACTCAGTACTGGGTACTTCCTTAGTACAGCAGCCTGTGATGCCGTTATACCTACGTCCAGATTTTCACAGCATGCAAGGCTATTTTGTCCCCGTTCATGCAACACACAATTTATAAAGATTATCTCAGAGGGCCAGAACTGGGAAGCTCGGGACCCGGAATCTACCTAGATCTGCCCATAACTACCCTGGGACCCTGGGCAAATCACTTCACCTTCCTTCACCTTGAGTTTCCTCACCTATAAATTAGAGAATTACAGCAGATTTTTTTTTCAAAGGTTCCGTATACCCCTAACAATCTGTATTTATAATGAAAACTCAAATTAAACATAGAAATCATTCTATGACCCAGCAATTTTACATATATATAAGTGTGTGTGTGTGTGATTTATGTACACATACACACATAGAGACAGACAGAGAGGCAAAGAGGGATCCAAACCTTGGGATGCCAGAATAAATAGAACCTATCAAGAAATAGCCACACATTGGGCTTCCCTGGTGGCGCAGTGGTTGAGAGTCTGCCTTCCGATGCAGGGGACACGGGTTCGTGCCCTGGTCCGGGAAGATCCCACATGCCGCGGAGCGGCTGGGCCCGTGAGCCATGGCCGCTGAGCCTGCGCATCCGGAGCCTGTGCTCCACAACGGGAGAGGCCACAACAGTGAGAGGTCCGCATACCGCAAAAAACAAAACAAAAAAAAAGAAATAGCCACACTTTTGTCAGTGGAGAAAAATAAAATTAGTATGCCACATTTTCTGTTCTCTATGAAAAGATTCCTTCTGCCCCTCCTCTACCTACCACCCCCTAGGGATAGTGGATATTCCCTTTTGTCCTGATGCAGTACACCCTGGCTTTGTTATAATGTTATGTGATGCCTATGACTGATTTTGGGTTCAGTTGATTTAAGACTTTCACACCAGCAGCTCTAGGTATTAAAATTTTCATAATCATGGAGATTTATTCTTCTGGTGCTATTTGGTTGGCATGTCATAGATTTGCAATTAAAACAAACAAACAAACTTCTATATTGAGTTAGACGCCTAGGTAACATGCTTCCACTTTACATCAAAAATGTTATGTCTCATATATTGAACATACTCTCAGCAGGTATTCCAATAGTTATGGAGGAAGGGTCAGACATTGGTTGGGAACGGTGTTCTTACATTTCCCACAACTTGTTTTGTTGTCCACCTGGATCAAGTTAGAATCTAGTCTTCAAGACAGGGCTTTTCTTGGATAGGTTTTAGGTTGTTTTCTTATCTCAATCTCTCCAAATGACAGCTGTGAAGAGTGTAGAACAATTGGAATCTAGGTGGAACCAGTGTCTAAAGAGTTTTTTCTTTAATGAATAGTTTTCTGAGATCATCTTCTTCATTCATTCATCAACTCAACAAATATTGAGCTCCTGGTACATGTCAGGCACTGTTGTAGGCACTGGGGATTCAGGGGTGAACAAAAATGGGCCAGGCCATTGTCCTCATAGAGCTTGCCTTCTAGTGATTTCTTAGAATAACTCATAGGATTGAAAAGACACCCAGGTGCTTATGATGACAGAGATGATGACTGACAAGCTCTTTCAGAAGGCCTTCCATGATCTTCCATGACTCTCCTATCTAAGCCAAGTGCCTTCCTCTGTGCTCCCAGGACACCCTGAGCACATCTTAGCTGCTTGGGGCAGCCATTATTCCAACAGCTTGTGTTCGTATCCCAGCTCTGCCACTCACCACCTGGGGCCAGTTCACTCAACCCTTCTGAGCTTAATAACAGTAGCTAATCCTTACTGAGCACCTACTGTGTGCCAGGCACTCTGTTAAGTGTGTTACATAAATCATCTCATTGAATCCTCCCACCAACCCTAACAAGATAGATCCTATTGCTATTACTCTTCTCTGACAAGAAAACTGAAGCCCAGCAAAGTTCAGTAACCTACCCAAGGTCATTCATGTGGTTAATAAGTGACAGAACTCAGGAAGTCTGCCTGGAACATAGTAAGGGCCCAACAACTATTAGCCTCCTCAGGGCGAGGAGTAGGGGCAGGAAACTGAGGTGGGTCACGAAGAGTGCAGTGTCAGATCCTGTCTTTATTTAAAATTCTGATGTTTTGTTCATCATGGGGTTTTTTGTATTTATGCTGATTTTTAAAAACATTGAATTAAGATATTATTTGTCTTGATTACTGAGTTTGGGGCACCCACTTGAATTTTGTACCCAAGGCGAGTCTCTCTCTAACCTCACTCTAGTCCCAGTATCATTAGCATCACCTTTGAAGGGGGATTACCTGTATTTGTTGATCAGCCCTGGTAAACTCAGAGATGTTTACAAATTGTCTTGTGTCCATAAAGCCTAGTAAAGAGTTGGCACACAGTAGTTGTTCAATAAATATCTGTTGCACCAATCTTTCTGCTCCACAATTATTCAAAAGAAGAAGAATTTCCATTCAGGCAAAAAAAAGAAGTAGATGACCTCTTCAATCTCCATAAAGTCCAATTAGTCCAGTGTGTATCACTGTTGGCAGTAATACCGTTAATATTATTTACACATCAACCATGGCTATCAGGTATTGAGTATCTACCAGTACCAAACACTTGATGCACCTCATTGCAAATTCTCACCGCAGAGCTGGAAACTGAGGCTCAGCAATGTGGAACCACTTGCCCAGGACCATACAGCTAGTGAGTGACAGCATCAAGCCCAGGTCTGTGTGAGTCCAGACATGGGCTCTTTCCATTCAGCCATCTCTTTTTACTGCAGATCACAGTCAGTGGTGGTGATGTGAAAAAGGCATGACCATGGTCAAAAAGAAGGGAGTGGGCAAGTGAAAAAGGTGGTAAAGGTATACAAAGAAAAGATATGCCCACACCTGCACACCCAAAGGGGAGGGGTGCTGCTGGGCCCTTGCATGTGACTGTGCAGGGCCATCCCTGCTGAGAGCAATGATATTGTTGGGGAGATTATCCCATCCGTGGTGTAACCTTGACCTGTACCCACTTGAAGAAGCAAATCCAGGCCCTGCCTTTGTGTCTCAAATAAGGAAATGAGTCACCTGTTTGTCTTCCTGACCTGCCCCCTTTCAGGTGAATTGAGTTGTCCATCTGACCAGGTGGCAAGAAGTCCATACTGTTGGCCAGCTGGTGATGGGGACTCCAGACAAGAAACAGGGAAGCCAATAGCACTCAGCATCTTGTTCTTTGTCCCCCCAGATTACAATGGGTCAGCATAAGTGTTTAAGATCCTACTCTGATTTCCACCATAAATGACATGGTACTATTTTCTAAAGTGTATTTCTTAAAACATCAGTGCTATGGGATTCTGTGGTTAAGTCAGGGTGAGTAGGCTTTTCTCAGTATTTTGCAGAGCCTTCAAAAGGCTATTGTGGTGGTGAGTCTCTAAAGAGGTATATCACAGGCAGCATTTCTCATATCCACTCGGCCAGAGCACTCCCTTTCATGCAGCACCTCCTAAGATTGGCATTTTGTGGAATGCACTTCGGGAAACAACGTGCCAGAATCCTTAAAATGGTCTCTCATTAGTAAGTGCCAAGAGAGTGAAACCTTGGGAAATGATTCTTAAACAATAAAAATGGTGATGTCTTTTTTTTTCCTTTCTCACTATAAATAGACTAAAGAAAGATTTTGAAAATAGAAATGTCACCCTATATTCACAATTTGAGAAGTTTCCCTTCTTGTCTTTTCCATATCTATACATCTCCAAATGTGTTTCCACATGCGTGTGTATCCAGCACTTAAAATGTGTAGACACATGCTAAATGCGTTGCATGTCATCTCATTTAATCCTCACAATAACTCTGAGTCAGCAAATAGGACCCCCAAGTTAGAGCTTAGGAAATTGAGGCTCAGAAGGTTTAAGTGACTTTCCAAAGTTGCAGAGCAAGGAAGTGACTGAACCATTATTTTAACAGAGTTATTTCTGACTCCATAGCCTATGTGTTTAAGCACTGAAATGGTGAAATAGTTATCTTCTAACCTCTACGAAAGTATTTGTCCTGAATTTACTACCAGGGAGTTTATCGTATCTTGGATCATCATACAGGTCAGTTCTAAGTTGAATGATATAAGAACATTCTGGAACTGTTCCTGCTTTTTATGTGTCCTTGCCTCCCTTCTCTGACTTTCAGTAAGAGTCACAGGGCTTCACATCAAGTAATCCCAAATGCAGGACCACACTGTTTTCTATTTTATGGCTTGATAATCTCCTCCGTTGTAAATACATTCAGAAATGATTGTGGCTTTTTCTTGAAGCCTCAACATTTTTTTTTAAAGTGATTTATTTTGATAGCACTTTAGCCTCATGATTTCAAATATTAAGTTACTTGGTTGAGGTGGTCTTATATTTTCCCATAAATGTGTTTATGTCACCGCACAGACTGAGAAATTTCATTCCAGGGTTTGTTTTTTTTTCTTTTTTCATTTGATTTCATGCAGGAGGAGAACTGAATTCTTCGAACTTGTCAGTAAAGGAGAATATGATTGGAACATCAAAAAACATCGTGATATATTTCGGTAAGAAACAGCTCTTGTTTATGTGTTTCTTCATTATTTGACGATTTAGCCATGCTTTTCTGACAGTGCTAAAAGCACACAAGTAGTTTTTAAAGTAACAAAGCTTACATTCAAAACGTTCAGAAATTAGTTGAATAATTAGAGAATGTGTCTTTTCGTTTTCTAATTTATTTTATTTTGCCTCCTCTCCATAAATTTGCCTTCAAAATTAGAAAATGATGTTTGAATTTGTCCCGTTTCAGCAGGCATGCAAATTGCAGGAGAGGGGGGATTTTTTGAACCTCCGGAAACAGTTACACAGAACAAAGGAAAGTGAGAGTTAGTTTGGGGGTTTTTTTAGAGACAATAGACATTGTAGATAGAAAACCAATCAAAAGATTTTGGTGCTGGAAATAAGGAATCTGTTCTAGACTTTTCACAGGACTTCTTCCCAGTTGTTTAGAAAAGACAGCAGCAAACCATCATTTTTATGTGGCACATTTTAACCACCTGATTGCAGCCACTCCAGCTGGTTGGGCACTATTCCTCTTTCTCTCATACCCTGTCCTTCCACTGTCCCCATCTCACCCATCCCCAGACTTTCTGGTGAATTAGTCCTGTTCCAGATTTATTAAGCATTTCTGGGAAAGCTTGTGAGCTTTCTGGGCTTCTGGGCGCAGTGTGTCTGCTCCACAGCCAGGCGACCACTGGCATCGCCCCCAGTGAGATCCCTACCCCAGCCCTGGCCCGCATGCACGTGCAAGACCTCCGCCTCCATCTGAGAACACAGAGCCCTGCCTGCCGCTTCCCTCTTCTCACTCTCTCACCAGAGGGCACTCTACTTCTCCCCTCTCTGCATTACTATTTCTCTGTGTTAGTTTTTTTTTTTTTTTTTTTGAGGAATTAAAGACAACTGTGCTTGTCTTACAAATCAAGATCTGTTATCTTTACAGACCTTTTCTGCATCCTTTCCGGTGGGGTAGCAGGGGCAGGGGGCTGGTGATGGGTGAGGGTGGGAAGGACCCTTCCTGTCTTCAACGCTAGCATCTCTGCTTGTGTCCTATTCCAGTCCCTCCACCTCCCTGCCCCACCCCGACCCCTGACCTTGCTGTGTCAATTATACTCCTTCGGCTTGCATTTTCAAAAGCTGACTTCTTTTTCCCCCCAGCATGACCTCTCTAAGCCTAAAAAATATGCTTCCATCTCCTCAGAAAAAAAAAAAATCCCTAAAATCTGCCTCCTTCTTAAAGTCCAATCGTAATTTTCTTCTCTCCCTCAATTCCACACTTCACTCACACTCCTTCTAACCTCTTACAAGGCAATTTCTTTCTTTTTAAATCATTTTTAATCCCACAAGTAATGACAGGAATATATTTTTCTGAAACAAAGTAAAATTACAGATAACCCCCCAGTTCTTTGAGCATCATTCCCAATTCCCATACTGTGCATAGCTTTGCTCTGTTAGCAATTCCTTGTTTCTTTTCAGACTATTGTCAGAGCATTTCCATACATGTGTACCCATGGGCAACATACTATTTAGTGTAGATTTGTTTGTTTGTTCGTTTTAACATAAGTTATATATTTACATGTCAATCTGAACTCACTTGTTCACTCAGCTGTATGCCTTGGAATTCTTTCCATGTCCATACCAGTATCATCTTTGATTGTTGCATAGTATTCCAAAGTATGAAGTTACCACAGAGTATTTAGTATTTAGAGTGAATTCCTCCACTGAGGAATTTAGTTGCTGAAATGTAATCTCTGTGCATTTTGAAAGTCACCGGTCACCTCCTAAGGATCAGATCCTACAGCCTTTGTTCTCTTCAGCTTCCTCCATCCCTTCGCAGCCCTAACTGTGTTGGCCTTTCCTTTCTTAAAACTTTTCCCTGCCTTGGCTTCCGCAAAGCCCATGCTCTTCTGTATTTTCTACTTTCTTCGGACTTTTTCTTCTCCTATTTGTGCTTCTCTAGTCCTTCCTCTTCCCCACTGCCCCCTAAATGTAATCATCCCTCAAAGAATTCTTCTCTTTTTCCTCAGCATCCTCACAAATGGTCCCACCGGGTTTCTTGGGTCTGGCCTCCCTCCTGAGCACAACTCGTAAAATGCCAGCACTCGTTCCATGTCTCCACCTGAGTGTTTTCCCACAGACGTTTTCAAATTCTTCGGCAGGGAACCCCACATGTAAGAAAATCTTATTTAGAAGCACAGTACATAAAGCAGAGGTGAGATGTTTCAGGAACTCTCCTCTTCCCCCAGCTCTGCCCTCCCCCGCCCCTGCAATTTCACAGCTGGACTCTGACCATGTGCACGTTGCGGGCAGCTGGCGGGGCTCAGGGGGAGCACTGTCTTAGAGAATTTTGAAATAGTAATAAAACCAACTAAAAGTTGGTCTGCTTTTTATCATCACCATGTGCCTGCAATCTAAACAATGTCAACAATGAGACACTCCTCCCAGAGAAAAATCTTTTGTTGGAATAAATTCTAAACAATGGCTGAGATTACTGTTGAGTATCAAAATAATTGCTATGAAAGCTTCAAATTAGCACAGTATTACTTATCCTTTCATTGTGCATCTATCATACATTAAGTTAATTCCAAGAACGTCCAGTTATTCCGTCAGCCCCTGGCACAGGTGGACTCTGGACACATTTTCAAGAGTAAGTTGCTAACGGTTCGGAACTTTCTGCACTCACTCCAGATGCAGTTTGTGTCTCCAACCTCTGAGAACATCACCTTTCTGCTTTTAAACCATATATTCAGAATAAACAATGATAGCTTGGTGATGTTAAAGAAACAGAACCTGAGTTACTTCCGTTCTGTCATTTTATGTTGACCATTTGGGGTCTGTATTTGTGTTCAAAATTTAAAACAGTGAAACAGAGTGCAGACTGCGAGGTGTAATCTTTTTGTATGGCAAGCATAAAATTCAGCTCATACGTGTAATCTTTTACTGAATTTGGATATATCTTTTAAATTACAGTGTATTCCTTTTGAGTTGTTAATGCTTTTAAAAAGTAGAGAAAAACAAGAAAATAGTAATTATCGCAAGATAGTTATCCAAATAATTTTGGCTCCTAGAGGAGGAGAGGCATGATAACAAGGAGCTGCTGCGAGTCTCAGATACACTAGGAACACACCGTCCCCTTCCCACCCCACAGAGGACATTCCTGACCGTTCATTCCTACAGTCGCACTAAGCAGATTGCACCACCTAGCTCTAAAATGCACTAGAGTTGTGCAGACCTCAGGACTCAAACAGTTGCTACAAACTCCCTCCCTGCTCTCATATTTTAGAGAAGGCCTTTCAAGTACAGACGCTTGATCTAAAAAATAAGGTAAAACTGCCCATTCGCCTCCTTCTGTTCATTCTTCCTGTGCAAGCTCCCAACCCTATCCTTGACTTTCTTTCCCCTCTCCCCTCCTTTGTTTTATGACCTTATCAATTTATGCTTTCCTACTGTCTCTCTGCTTCCATTCTCTACTTCTTTAAACTATTTCCACATCTACTACCTAAAGTTCTCTCCTTGAAGCTCTGGCCAGGTTCCTCCTGTGTCCCCAACCTTCATTGACTCCCCACACCAATTGGATAAAGGTTTCAGACACTCCACCGTCCTCCCTCCCAGTCTTTTTCAGTCTTCCTTCTCTGTACAGACTTTCTGCTCCACTGCAGAGTATTCATTGAAAGTAGACGCTCTTCTGTCAGACTACATGGATCCTAATCCTAGCTTTGATAGCTCCTAGCAGTGTAACCTCAGGCAAGGTACCTGACCTCTCTGATCCAGGATTGCAAAGCACTATTTGCTTTGTAAAATGGAGATAATAATAGTATCCCTGCCTCATATAGAAACTATGTAAATCACCCTCTAATGCCTCTTCAATAAATGGTAGCTATTAGAATTCTCATCATCAGAGCACCTAGCAGATACTCAATAAATTTGTTGATTGACTGATTAATGTTGATATGAATTTGAGAAGTAAGTTTCAAATTATCAAGCAGATGGAACTTAAGTAATTATCCAACTATGGTACAAGTAGGTAGCCTCACAGAGATTATTTCCTATCTGGGAGAGAGACTACAAAGTCTAATGCATTACCTACAGTCATGTCCCTCTCTGGTACCAGCAGAACCTAAAATGAGAATCACTGGAGTTTAGCAAGAGGGGCTCTGGCAGCTTTGCGATAAGCACAGAATCCTGAATCCTTTACGCACTTTGGGAAAGTTACTTAATCTCTCCATGCTGCCATTGACCTCTCTGTAAAACAGAAATAACAGCATCTTGTGATGAGGAGTCATTTAGTTAGTAGTTAGTTAGTAGGTAGTTGGTAAAGCACTTAGTACAGAGGCAGGCACATGTAAGCACTGTAGAAGTGCTTGTCACCAAAGATGAAGCACGAAGAATAGACTGATGTGCCTCTTTGCACAGGGCTTAGCACAGGAGTGTTTGGAATTAGACGGTGTCTGATTCCTAGAGGGCTGCTCATGCTGGCGCTGCCTGGTTGTGCCTTGAATGACCTATTGTTGTTTGCCGGTCTGCCTTGTTCCCTGGAGGGTTTCCTGGAGAAGTTACACAAACCCTACCACCATCCAGGCATGCCCTGCCATCTGGGAAGCAGACATGTTTCCAAGGCAGTAGAATCCAGCAGGGTATGAAATGTTAACACCTGACATCAGGGCAGCAGCCCTCTGACCTTTGACAACACACTCCTTTCTTCCAAAAGGAGTTAGCCAAGATGTGGTTTCCCAGCTCAGATCCTTCATTAGTTTTCATCACGCGCTGCTGGTTTTAGTAAAAGAAAGCAGATTTTGGACAAAGAGTGTGCCTGATTTTTCCCTTCTCACCACATCCAATTAGAAATACAAGAGCTATCTACAATTTGAATTTTTCCCCCTGTTTTTTATATCCAGGTTTCAATGTGGATTCTAGATTTCTAAACCAATAGAAATCTGCCCCTCAAAAATCTGATTCAGATATTTCCTGTGCTTTCTTATGGGCTCAAATTAATGAAAGCTGTAGCTGAATATGTTTCTTCTTCGTAATGCTTATAAAACATGGTTGTAGCCAGGTAGTAAACTGGAGTCAAACTGTGTGGTTCTCCTCTGTAAATCTTAAATGCAGGAGACACATATACACTATTGATACTATGTATAAAATAGACAGCTGATGGGACCATACTGTATAGCCCAGGGAACTCTACTTAATGCACTGTGGTGTCCTAAGTGGGAGGGGATATACGTATATGTATGGCTGATTCATTTTGCTGTGCAGTAGAAGCTAACACAACATTGTAAAGCAACTGTACTCCAATAAAAATTTTTAAAAAAGAAAGAAAGAAAGAAAGAAAATTCAGGAGCCCCTAATGGGGCATGTGGTTTGCCTTTTTGGTGTGGGTTTTCTTCCGTCCCTATCAATCAGTGATACATTGGTAAACAGGTTTATGAGCTATGTATAGAGTATTATATACTGATTCCCTTGCTGAGAGTTAAAAATAAAAAGCATCGTCCATTACAAATTATTTTAAGCAGAGCTTGCTTGGTTCAGGTATAGAGAAAGCAGTGCTTGGCTTTCCTTGATCTGCCTCAGGCAAAACAAAAGGGCCACCGAGTGTGTGCGGGCTTTGTCTTCCAAAGTAGTGTGGCTGCACGATGGAGGTGCTAAACATGGGTCTATCAACAGTGCTGCCCTTGTTGAGGAAAAGAAGATGTAAGCTGGCCACGGTCCCATTTTATTTATGTAGGTATCTAGGACGGGTTTGTTTAGGAATGCAACAAAAGATTATTCAGGCTGTTTTGTTTGGTTCTGTTTTTCAGATCAATGTTAATGACAGCCTGTGACCTTGGAGCCGTGACCAAACCGTGGGAGATCTCCAGACAGGCGAGTGGTGATTAATGACAGGGCTCAGCTGAGGAGGGACTGGGGGGGACAGTATTCCCAGAGCCCTGTCTACCAGGCACTGAAACCTGAGTCAATTTGCATCAGTATTAACGTGGTGTAAAAAATAGCAGGAGGTTTAGGGCGACGGTTTATTGCCTAGCCTTTCTTTATCGTGCTTCCACTGAGAAATAATATTTCTGACTCTGTAAGATTTTTTTTAATGCACTAAATCCAAATAACACCTTGACCATTTCTTAAGGCAGGAGTTTCATACGTAGTGTTCTTGAATAGGTAACCGTGTTTTAGTACAAGGTCCAGTTTTTTACATGTGAAGAAAAAAAAAAAAAACAAGGATAAAAAGGATTTTCTTTTTCTTTAAAGTCTATTTAGAGATCAGAGGGCTCTTTGGCCAAAATGTGTAGTATCTAATTTAATTTGTATCCCAAATTTAATGCCTTTACCACCTCTGGTTTCACTGCCCAAAAGTGTTAGTTCTAGAGCTAGAATAGTTTTTAATCCCATAACTACCCAACTAAAGATCCTTTATTACCTTGATAGTATTTGGTTAAGAGCTCTTTTGGTTTTATGAGGCACCTACTGGATGGGCTGTGGGGTCTAAAATGATAACTTGGTATCCTGAGACTTGACATTTAAGGGAAAATAAGATACATTCATATAGCAATAAAAAACTAATATTTATTGACTAAATAACCAATGTTAAATGACTGCTTTATAAGTATTATATCATTTAATCCTCAAAAATCCTCTGAGGTGGGTATTGTGACTGTAGTGGGCTGAATAATGGCAACCCAAAGATATCAGGTCCTAATCCCTGGAACCTGTAAATGGTTTTTCCTTAGAAGGAAAAAGGGTCTTTGCAGATGTGATTAAGTTAAGGGCCACCTTCATCATTATCATCATCATTATCTGGATTACCCAGGTAGGCCTTAAATTCAATCACAAGTGTCCTTATAAGAGAGAGGCACAGGGAGGTGGCACATTCAGAAGAGGAGAAGGTGTGTGAAGACAAGGCAGAGATTGGAGTGATGTGGCCACAGGCAGAAGGATGCTGGCAGCCACCAGAAACTGAAAGAGGCAAAGTACAGATTCTCCCCTGGAGCCTCCAGAGGGAACATGGCCCTACCAACACCTTGATTTCTGTCCAGTGAAGTGATATTGAACTCCTGGCCTCCAGAACTTTGAGAGAATACATTTCTGTTGCTTTAAGCCACCAAATTTGTGGTAATTTATGACAGCACTAGGAAACTAATACAGTGATTATTCCTATTTTACCAATGGGAAAAATGAGGCTTAGAAAGGATACGTAGCCTGAGGCATATAGCTGGTAAGTGGTGGAGGAGGAATTCAAATCCTAGCAGATGAGATTCCAAAGCCTTCATTCTTAGTGTGTTATGCTTTCTTACACAGGAGGCACTAATCAGCATTTTTAAATGATGCAAGTGTGTTGGCAGAATGGGCTATGTTATCACTAAGCTCAAAATCTCAGTGTTTTAAACTAACACATCACCTGGAGACATGTGCCGCTGGGCATGGCTGGCGCCTCTGTCCTCATCCTGGACTGGGGCTGAGGGAGCAGCTACTGTCTGGATGGTTCCAGCAGAGGCCCGGGTGGGTCTTACACTGGAAGTTAAATGCTGTCCGCCCCCCTACGATTCACTGGCCAGAACTTGGTCACATGATCTCACCCAGCCAGGAAGTGCCCATCCTTTCATGTGCCCAGAAAGTAGAAAGCCAGAAATAGTTGGTGAAAACATGACTACCACTGTTTGCCCTTCTAATCACCAAAAATGTGATTCACATTTGCCCTCCAGGCAAAATATACTCACCGCCCCCCTCCCCACCACCACCTCCAAGGGAGTTGACCCAAATATCCCATCAGTCGTGATATTAAGCTGGAAGTCCAGGATCTCTGGATGATATGTGCTAATCTCTACAGCAGGTCTGTAAAGATTAAACTAAAGATGAACTAAAGACACACACACACCCAAAATGCAGCACATAACACCCACTCCACAAAATATTCATTATGACAATCCCATTTAGAAAGGGAAGAGATGACAATATTTGGCAGTTAGGGGTCCACAGCAATTCCAAAATCCCACTGGGCATTCTCTGGGAGGGCCTTCTACTCTGTGGTAGGCCCTGATTCTCAGGGAGATGCTGCCCAATTCAATATTTTCCATGGCCTTTAGATCCACCCTAGGAAATTATTCCTTTTCCATTATCCTCCTTGGCTAGATTCAAAGGCCAAGCAGCTTTCTCAGCCTGCTTCCCCCCTAAAGAAGTTTGAAGACCCAAGGCTTGTTTTAAGTTTTAAATAGTCAAAGGCTTGTGGGGTTTTTTGGCATATTTAGTCACCTTCTTAGGTCTTTGATTCCAGTCACTTCCATTTGCTAATAACCACATCCACAGTTAGATTCTATACAACCTTCTTAGATCTACTGTATTTCTTTGCTTCCTTATATTCAGGAACAAGGAAATATAGCATACATATATCTTTCTTCCTCTCTCAACAGTTAATTCCTAGTATTTGGGGCCTAGTATTTGGCACCAGTGAGGAAACTATGTACTTAAGTCATTTTTCTGGGCCATTTTGTCTAACTAAAAGGATGTTGTGTGTGCCACCTAATTCATTCATAGTTGTTAACTATGTGTTACTGGCCACATCTTCCATTTGATTCTTGTTGCAAGGCTGAGTCTTGATCAGCCTTTGTCATTCAAAGTGTATCTCAATTTTTATTTTCACAGTTTGGGATTAAGAAGCAGCTTCATATTCTATCCCTACAAGATCCTGAATTTGTAACTTTCTCTATTCCCTTTCATTCCTAGTTATAGACCTGCCAACCCTTTTCTGAGCTCACTTCTTTCAATACCTAGCAAAACAGTCAACAGCAACCATCACATGCTATTAACTTTGTTTTCCAGTCTCTTCCCCTAAGGCTATAAATTCATTGGGTACATTGTTTGCTTTATTTCCATGAGAACGGTACAAAATATTTTGCCACTGTGTAACATGGATCATCATCCTCATAGCTTCTGACAACCTCACTGTTTTATAAATACCTGGCCCCCAAGCCAATGCCACATATTTTAGGGTCTTTCTTTCTTTTCTTCCTTCCTTTCCCTTTCTCTCTCCCTTCCTTCCCTTCCTTTCTGTTTAATAGCACTACCTCACTTCCATACCAATTTTTGTTAGTCAGGGCTAAGCTAGGCTTTGCTGCAGTAACAAATATAATCTCAAGTCTTAGTTGCTTAGCACAAATGAAAGTTTATGTCTTTCTCACATCACAGTTCAGTGCAGGTGGTGCAGTTTTCCTATAGACTCTCCTCCAACGAATAGCGCTCTTCCAGTGCCTTGGTTTTCGTTTTAGTATGACATGCTTGAAGTTACATAAAGCAGGTTATGGTGAAGAATTTGTGTGGTTACATTGCTTATTTCTACATCTCTGCCCACCCTTCCCTTCCCCAGTGTGGAAAGGCCTCCCTTACAGTACAGTTTGGGAATAAACTGCAGAGAATATGTAAGTGGCTCTTCCAGGTAGTGGGGAAAAGTGTAGTATTGAGAGTGGCCCCTGTGATAGGGGTGGAAGGTAGTGGAGAGTAGGAGAAAGTTAGGGTAACTGGAGGAAAAATAAAGAAGATTAGAACGGGGGTAGATGAGGGATGATCTGCCAGGGCCTTCAGAACCCCAGTGAAATGCATGTCACAACGAAAGGAGCAGCAGCCCATGTGGGAGCCAGAAAGTGACCAAAGTACTTGAAAGGAAAAAAGTTTCCACATTGAGATTATAGAACGAAGAGGCCCAATGGCCACTTGTAGGTGGTCTTCTCGGTCACTGATATAAATATTATTTTATTTTTAGGATTTGAACTTCTGCCGACCAGTGCAGAAACTCATGAGGTCAGGGAAATAAAACACAAAACCATCTTTTTCCAAATGTTTCCATCAGAAATCTTGTCACAACTCTAAACTGTAGATCTCATTTGTGTTTGTATCTGAATTGAATAGGTTAGGTATTTTCAAAACCTTACTCACTTCTAATAGGATTTTAGGAAACAGTTAGACAAAAACAGTAGAAACTTATTTTAAGAATAGAAATATATTTCCAATTTCCTGGATGTTGATTTTTTTTAAATTCCCTTTCAAAATGTGTTTCCATTGGTATATATTTCACTTTGCCTTCCTCACACACATGACTCTAAGCATGTGGGTTTCCCCAGTCAGCCCCCAAGGCCTGATTAGCATCTCAATTTCCTTTTTTAATAAAAAATTCAATCAGGAGCCATTTAATAGTCCTGATTGGGATTTTAAGTACAGATGAAACAGTTGTACAAGTTGAGCTGTGAAAGAAGCTCAGGGGAAATACCCAAGACCACTTTAGAAAGCTCAAAGAGAAGGATTTTGTTTTAATTTCTTTGCTTTCCAGGGGCTACTGACCTCTGCAGGACTCCCACCTTGGGGTGACCTCATATGCACACGTGCATTCTTTAGTGCAAAAGATCCACCTCAGAGGATTCTGAGGGAGAGTTATGGGAACTGAATAATGAGGCCAGGTCCTTAGGGGACCATTTCTTCTCAAAAGGAAGGCCAGAGACCAATGAGAGAGGCCTGGAGTGCTAAAGTGAAAGGCAGTGGCAGAGACTGAAGAGAGACAAGTGAACCAGGTCCTAGAAAGATTGAGTCAGTTCCAACTGGTTTTATGCTGTTGAATTTTTAAAATGTTTAAAATCTGAACTAGCCATTCTATTTTTTAATAAATGACTGCATACTTGCTGCTCTCAGATGTGTGTTGGGTGTTAGATGTTGTTAAGTTTTGGCAATGGTTACCATTTATGGTTGACAAATCTCCTGAGAGATATACTTTAGGTAAATTATCTTGATTCTCTGCACTTGACCAAAATTCAACCACTCAAACCTTTGCCAGACCTAAAAACCTCATCTTTACAAGAGCCTGGAATAGAGAAAAATTAGTCTGGGGATCCAGATCTTCTTGCCATCAAGTTGTCTGGTACTTCTTTTCTGCTCTTCCAATATTTTGTAATCCAGCTAGTTCACCTCAGAAATATCCTAGATGTACATCATAGTGTTGTTGAAAACACCCGTTCAGCACTTATCTGTTACATCAGTTTGCTTCCCATAAAACTATCAGTAGAAGCACAGGGCTTGGGGAAGAAGAAAATCTCTGTAAGCTTGACCATGATCAGTAGCTTCTGACCATCCGCACTAATGGATGAAAAGTAGAAAAATATGTGTCCTTACTTTGGAAAAAATCTCTGTGGTTTGGGGTAGAACAGCCATTCCATTGTGCTGTACCAACTAGAACCCACCATAAATAAACACTGTTATTTAGTACATGGATTGAGACAGCCTGAAGACCAAATCACATTCTTCAGACTATATCATAACATACTGTAAAAGTCTGGTATGAACAGTGAATCTAGCATTAGTTCTGCCCCTTGACTGATGGCTACTGTAGGAAGTAAGGGGTGGGCCCTGGGTGTATCCGTTCCCGAGTGCACATAAATAGTGGTAGGGTGATGTGGTTAAGGAGTTTTTGTGATGGCAAGATGAAACCAAACTAAAATACAGGTATGCGACAAAGTAAAGAATCTGCACAGAAACAACCGAAAGTTGGCTGAATTATTATTACAAATATAGTATAATAATATACTATAATAACATCAGTTATTATTAGGTTATTATTGCTTCATTTTTCTGGATAGAACATTTCCTGCTTTGAAGGTGGCAACCTTGTGCCTCATGTGTATATATAAGCTCTACTGTCAGATGGTCTATTGGCATGTGCTTAAGGATACATTGCAACTGTACTTCAATTCTATTTCAACAAAAATAAATTAAAAAACATTGCACAAGTTCTTCTGATTAAAAGGAAATCAGTTTCATTGATTAAATTCTATAATACCTTCAAACACAAAAGATTAATGTACTCACTCATAAGCTTTTTAAATGATTGTCTGTCTTGAAGATAGCTACCATACACATAAGCCAGAAATAACTTCTGTGTCTCGTGATGAATTACACATACCTGTCAATTTAAATATTTCTATGTTTCAGGTGGCTGAACTTGTAACCAGCGAGTTCTTTGAACAAGGAGATCGGGAGAGAGCAGAACTCAAACTCACTCCTTCAGTAAGTTCTTCCTTTTTTTATAACGTATTTACCCTTTCAAATGACATTTTCAAAAATAACTTCAAATCGCACCTTGAAAATGGGAAAGACAGAGAATGGATTTAAGGAAGCACTCTTAAAAGTTTAAAGCTTTAATTGAACTTAGATGCTAAACACTCTTATTCCCAGGTTTCTGTTTAACAGGGCTGATCTACTTAACAAGCATTTCCTGTACTCCCACAGTGGGAGAAGTAGGCGCAAGGGAGGATCGCAGAGTAGTATTTGAATAACTCAAAGCCTAGGACTGGCATTTCATATGTAATCAGTGGCTACTTTGAAACAGAAATACAGAAAAAAAATAAAGGCAAGCAAGCTGTCCAGCCTTGGTGGGCTAGAACAGGCAGGTGCAGTAAATAATGGATATTCTGGATTTTACTTTCCTATTTTGAACTTTCCAAAATCCCAAAAGCAAATCAAGTCTCTGTTTCTTTTCCTTTTTTGCGAAATGAAAAGTTGTGTCTGGGGAACTAAGTTCTGCTGATTGAAATGCTATTTAGAGTGGATTCATCCATTCAATTATTATTTGAGAATGCTTACTGTAGGCTAAGGATGATTCTGTTTTTACTAATCAGGAGACAAAGACATAAATGCCTCAGTCACCACCCTCAAGGAGAGGGCGGCCTCTTTATTCTTAATGAATGGGTAGCTTCAAACATATCACCCAAAGACTCAAAGAATGGTCCAGAGTATTCTAAAGCCTGCCACAGCACAGAAGATTCATTGCAGCTCAAGGAATGTGTTAATTGTCAAGAATGTCTGTTTATGAGGATTCAAATCAACTCAGTTTTGAATATTTGGCGTTATTTATAAGATCTTCAAGTTTTAAAACACCTTTCTTTGCTGACATTTAAAGACAAGGAAAAGCAGCAGAACTAGCTCCTAGCTTAAAGAACTCACAGACTTACTAATTTTGACTATCCTTTATTTGTTGTTTACCTACAAAGGTCAGAAAGACTACATAAGTTAAAACACCCATCAATTATTTTAGTTTCCCAAGCAATATCTATTTATACTGTTTTCAACACATCCCTTTGTTCTTCTTTGGTGATGTCACCAAATTTGGTTACAAAATACAGATACTAGATTGGGATACATAGTTTAATGTGTAAAACGTAGCACAACTCAAATTTCTGTCAGCTATATGTATATCTATTTTCAAATAAAAGCTTTTCTCCTCTTTAAAAAACTGTTTCAGAGGCCTCCTCTGAAGGGTTTACAATGCAGCAAAACCACAGGTTATTTAATTAAATGAAAAAAATATGAGTCAATTGACAGCATTGGCAAGCTGGCGGGTGCAGTGGTGCAGCACTAAGGAATTTTTGTAGGCTCAGGTAGGGGTTTTTCTGGAGACATAAATGAAATTAATTTTGTGGTGGATACATAGCTATAAGTGCTGCTTTCTCCCCACAAAAGCCTACTTAACACGGCTGATGACTATCTCCTCAGGCCTAACTGCTGTGGCAGGGCTATCCCACATTAGTGCTTTTCCAGAAATGTCTGGAAATGCACACACCCAGATTGGACACCTGCTGTGCCCATTATTCCATGATATTTAGGAATAAAATTGTCCAAGAGCCCTTTCAGGTGTCATAGTCCTAAAGGTCACCAGAGTAACTTCATGAAGACAAAGGCTAATCTGGGCAACATCCAGATTAATACCGGAAGCAGTGAGTCAGTTAATAGCACATGCTTGAACACCTTCAAGTATCAGGCATGAAGCTGGACACAGTGCATCCAGCCATGAGCAAGGCACCATCTTCCCTGCCCTCAAGAAGCTTGTCAACTGCTGGGAAATATAGACATTAAATAAATAATCACCAATAATCAATTATAAGATGCAAAATTCTGTAAAGGGAAAACACAGGACAAAGTGGTATCTCACATACTCATCAAACATTTGTTAATAAGTGACTAGTCCAGAAATGACCCCTTACAGTTATGGTCAACTGATTTTTGGCAAGGGTGCCAAGATAATGCAATGGGGGAAAAATAATCTTTTCACCAAATGGCACAGGGACAACGGGATATCATGTGCAAATGAAGATGGACCCTATCTCTCACCATAGCCTAAAATAAACTCAAAATGTATCATAGACCTAAATGTTAGAGCTAAAACTATAAAACTCTTAGAAGAAAGCAATATAAATCTTCTGGATTGGATTTGGCAATGGTGTCTTAGATATGATATCAAAAGCACAACAAACAAAAGATAAAATAGAGAAATTGGATGTCATCAAAACTTAGAACTTTGTGTGTTGAAGGACACTATCAAGAAAGTAAAAAGACAACTCACAGAATGGGAAAAATTATTCACAAAGCATGTATCTGATATGGGCATAGTATCTAGAATATATAACAACTATTGCAACGTAACAATAGAAAGACAACCCAATTTTTTAAATGGGTAAAGGATCTGAATAAACATTCCCCTAAAGAACATATATAAATGGCCAATAAGCACATGAAAAAAAATGTTTAAAAACATTAGTCATCAGGGAAATAAATCAAAACCACACTGAGATACCACTTCACACCCACTAAGATGACTATAATCAAAAAGACAATAACAAGAGTTGGCAAGGATGTGGAGAAATTGGGACTTTTTGTACATTGCTGGTGGGAATTTAAATGATGCAACTGCTTTGGAAAACAGTTTGGCAGTTCCTCAAAACACTAAACATTAGAGTTACCATGTGGCCAGCAATTCTACCTCTAGGTATAGCCCCAAGAGAAATGAAAACATACATCCACACAAAAACTTGAATGTTTGTTGTAGCATTATATATAATATCCAAAAAGTCAAAACAACCCAAATGTCCATCTACTGATGAGTGGATAAATAAAATATGGTATACAATAATGATACAAGGGAATATCATTTGGCAATAAAAATGATTGAAGTGCTGATGCATGTTTACGGGGGTGAACCTTGAAAACATTATGCTAGGCGAAAGAAGCTGGCCACAAAATACCACATATCATATGATTCCATTTACATGAAATGTGCAAAACAGGCAAATCCATAGAGGTAGAGAGTGAATTAGTGGCTGCCTATGGCTTGGGGGGTTTGAAGAAGAATGAAGAGCGACTGCTAATTGATATGTGATTTTTTTTTCCTTGGGGTGATAAAAATGTTCTAAAATTGACTGTGGTTGGACTTCCCTGGTGGCACAGTGGTTAAGAATCCACCTGCCAATGCAGGGGACACAGGTTTGAGCCCTGGTCCTGGAAGTTCACATGCCACAGAGCAGCTAAGCCCATGCGCCACAAGTACCAAGCCTGTGCTCTAGAGCCTGCGAGCCACAACTACTGAGGCCGTGTGCCACAACTACGGAAGCCCGCGCGCCTAGAGCCCGTGCTTCACAACAAGAGAAGCCACCGCAATGAGAAGCCTGTGCACTGCAACGAAGAGCAGCCTCCACTCGCTGCAACTAGAGAAAGCCCACGGGCAGCAGTGAAGACTCAACACAGCCAAAAATAAAAATAAATAAATAAATTTATTTTAAAAAAATTGTGGTAATGGTTGCACAGCTAATTGTGAATATACTAAAAAGCAGTGAATTAAAAAAAAACATAACTATGTACTATGCACCAGAAACAGAGTCATTAAATAAATTTAAAAATCTCAGATAACAATGAGAACTAGAGAGGATAAAACAGAGTAATATTTTTTATTTTTATTTATTTATTTATTTTTGCGGTACGCGGGCCTCTCACTGTTGTGCCCTCTCCCGTTGCGGAGCACAGGCTCCGGACGCGCAGGCTCAGCGGCCATGGCTCACGGGTCCAGCCGCTCCGCGGCATGTGGGATCTTCTCGGACCGGAGCACGAACCCGTGTCCCCTGCATCGGCAGGCGGACTCTCAACCACTGTGCCACCAGGGAAGCCCCAGAGTAATATTTTTTAAAGGAACGTTCTGGACCAAGATTCATGCAGTTCACAAGAACCAGCCCTTCCTCCAGCATATTTCAGAGTCTTCTCCAAATGCCTAGTCCTCCTTCCTGATATTTACATTTCACCTTACAATCAAGGATGAACAGAGCCCGTAGGAGACGGTGACCTCCTCCCTAATTTGGAGGTATTTCGCTCAGCGGCACCCCTCTATCTTCTGTGACCTCAGCGGCGCCCATCTATCTTCTGTGACCTCAGCGGCACCCCTCTATCTTCTGTGACCTCAGCGGCTAGTGATTTGGGCCCCACCCACTCCCACCCTCGTTCCTAAGTCGGAAGGATGCAGGATTTCTCAACATATCTGAACCAAGGAGATGTCGTGAATCTGCCCTCACAACCTATGTGAACGCCGAAATGATGTAGATGCCACATTTTATTTAGAGGAAAGATGAAACCTACTGTAAGACCACAGGCAGGGCAGGGTTGCTTCTTAGACCCTGACCTTACTCCTTAGGAATAAAGGGAGGGACAGTCTCACTGGCATAGAACAGGCAGTGTTTGTCCGAGGACTCTATCTCAGCCATCCAATTCCAACTGATTGTCTTTCTTTTTATGTCTGCCCAACGGAATATGTCACTTCTTTTTCTCTAAGTTTTCTAAACATTATAATATCATAACGTTTAAAGGCTGGGAATGAGGAGAGAATGGGTACCTGCCCCCATCATCCATCCAGTGATAGATAAAAATTTAGGAATTTATTCACGACAGGACCTTATTGAGAAACACAAAATTGTCCCCACCCTGAAAAATTAATACAAATAATTTCTATTTAAAATGAAATTGCTTTTAAGGATCTTTTCCAATCTATCCCACCCTCTCTCGCTATAAAAATAAAAGCCTGCACTATTTTTGTAGCAAAAAAAATCTCCCCTTCCTTTGACTTGTACCCAATTCCCAGTGACCTGATGACTTGATTTAGTGGCAGTTACCTATAACTGAAGACAGATTTTGGCCCCAAGGAGTTGCATGCTATAAAGTTCAAATAAATTCATTTAAAAATCTCATAAAAAGAGGTGAAAATACTTTATTTCTCATCATAGATAAAGGAAAAGAAAGTACACGTAAAGATTGATTGTCATTTGTGAAGTGTTCAGTTGGTAAAAATCAGATCATTGTGACAAAGTGTTTGACAAAGCACCTGTAAAAGACTCCAGTGTAATAAAGCAAGGTTCTCCTCCCCCATTCTAGGCTATTTTTGATCGGAACCGGAAGGATGAGCTGCCTCGGTTGCAATTGGAGTGGATCGATAGCATCTGTATGCCTTTGTATCAGGTAATCATGACTTGGAGGGGTCTGTGTGTCCTGACCGAGCCAGGAAAGAAGAGTGTGTATACCGCACTTTCAGAAGTATTAGTTTTAGGACACCCTTCCAGGGTATGTGTGTTGCCTAAAAAGGTTGCAGCTTATCTTTTCTCAGATTTCTGATTGGTCCCCTGGGAAGATTTGGTACTCGGAGGCCGGAGACCCCAGTTCTCCTTAGGCCTCAACTCCCTCATCTATAAACCAAGGATTGTAATATTTCATCTCAGTATTTCCCAAACTGTGCCCCATGGGACATAAGTATCCACCCATAACTTTTCAGAAAAAGCTCTCAGGCCCAATAATTAGGGAACCTCTCCTGCACATTAAAATACTGAAGGCTCGGAGAAGTCCTTTGGAAAAGAAACACGTTTAACCTTGATTAATTCTGAATTTCTCAAACATCTGACCATAGAAATCTCATTCAGTTTTTTTACGTTTTTCTTTTACTTTTATTAATATCGTGTTAGACATGAGAGTTCCATGAAACATGGTTTTCTGCTCTGACCCCATGGTCTGGGCCACAGGGTTTTGAAAAGCCCCTTCCATCTTAAGCCTCTGTCTGAGATGCATGACAAACGGCAACCACTGAACCCTGAGCAAGGCGCACTCCCTGTTTCCAGCCCTGCTGCGTGAGTTTGGGACCCTGCTCCTGGCAAGGAGACTAGTGTCATCAGCTTTGAATGTTCACACTCCACTTTTTGAGTAGAATTAGGGCTGACATGGGTTAACACTCACAGTTTAGTGTGCATTGGCTTTTAATTCTGCTTCTAAGTATTTGCTTTCATGTGTAAAACCTGGCCAGTTCTTTACCCCCTACCTACCTCAATCAGACTGAGCTGCTGTTTTAACTTCAAAGTGAGAAACACATGCAGGGAAAGCAAAACGGCTTCATTTCTCACTCTAACTCCATTAAAAACACAGTATTGTTTTTTAAGGACCTTACAACCATTAAGTTTCAGGCTTATCTACCACTTCACTTTCAGCACTTCTAGGGACTGCTGAGCCCTGTCACATTACTCTAAAAAAAAAAAAGTAAAAAATAAAAAAACCTAGAATACTGTCTTGAAGATGGAAATGTAATTTTTAATGACTATAAGCAACAAAAGTTCTTATTTGTATTATATTATCAATTAAATACATGACAGCATAAAATCAGACAAGTAAAGCTTTAAAATAATCTAGAATAGATTCTTTTAGTTATATATGGGACATAATGCTCTTTTATTTAATAATGAAAGTTTGGATGAAAAATCAAGAATGATGTCTACGATATCATAAGAGGATCCTCAACTCTCTTTTCTCCCATCTGTGTCTCCCGCCCTCACTCCTCTGGTGTCTCTGAATAAGCTGGGTCCGCATGTGTAAGGCCCATTGCTGTTGTGTCAGGTATACCTTGCTTTGCTAAATTGATCTTGACCACCCATGTTGAATTATTTTTTAACATTATTCATTTTGCTGTGCACACTTAGGCCATAAATGAGATGAATTCTTGAAATTAATAAATTCCTTTTACTGTGGGTAAAGCTTAGGAGGATGAAGACATGTATTTGTGGGGCTGATAAATTTTTGGTATTAGTCTGAAAAGCTACTTTGGAATGAACCCAACTCCACACACCCTTCCTGTGTGATTAGTTACTGTAAATGCTGGAAAGGACTCTCGTGTGCTTTTCCATGTTAATTTAAGTGTTTCATTACTGGTTCACAATCATTTGGGCTTACTTTTATACTTCCCATTAAATACTTTGAAATCTTCAGGCTAAAAAGGAAGTTACTTGAATTTCAAATGAAAATAGCAGCTTCCAGAATTTAAGGAGTAATATCAACCCATCATATTATCATTCCTGATTTTTCACATCTGTTTTACTTTACTCCCTATCTGTGACATTAGATACACCTGCTATTTTTAGCCACAGGAAATTGACATATAGAAAGCTTAAGTGACACTCCCACCAAATTCGCTTTGTCCTACTCATCTGTGGCCTTGGTTTTGATGTAATGGCCTTTCTACTGCCTCACTTCACCTCTGCTGGATATTGTCCCACAATCTTTTCTTATTTAACTGGGGAAAGTCATGGCATTTAAAGAGGAATGTGGAAGGAGCTGTTTATAAAAGTTCATATTCATACCTGCTGCTGGATCTTCTCAGTGAACAAAGCATGAAAATCATGCTCTTTTTAAAAATTCCTTATCATCACTTATTTTTTTAATCTCATGGATTTCTTTTATAAATTCTTTATAATGCTTTATAATATATATATATATATAAAATATATATAATTTTGAAACCAACATTTCAAAAAGCCCTCAGACTGAAACCTTGCAGAGTGACTTTAAGTATGCCCCTTGAGAGTCCTCATTTTGTCCCATCTCAAGCAGTTGGGTGTTTTTTTATTATTTAACTGTGAGAGTTAATGTGAGATTATTTAATCTCACATTAACTGTTGATGCTCCAGAAAGGTAATGGAATCCCTCAGTGGGCAGGAATCACCATGAGGGCGAAGACACAAAATCTTGAGGAAATGACTCACAAAGCAAGGAAGGTCCCTCCTATGACACTGGTCAAATGTCAAAATGTCTGCAGGAACTCAGGTTGTTGCTGAGAGATCAGTTTGGGGTTTTTAATGTGAAAGTGCAGTGATAAGGAGTCTGAGAGGATAGAGGCAAACGGGAAGGTATGCAGATGGCATGAATCCCAGACTGTGAGAGGTGACATAGTCTGCGTTATGGAACAAAAGAATCCAACGTGGCTTTGCTGAGTCAGGCTGGGCAGAGGGCAAAAGGATACAGAACAGTAGCTATGAGACCAAGAGATGTCCTTGTAATGGCCAGGGCCCTGCTGACCCCAAGGTGGGGCAGGTTTGGGTGGCAAGAAGCCTCATGTAGAGCCTGAAGCAAAATGATACGTACATCACGACGAGGACCCCCCTTGCAGGAGGAGCAGTGTGGAGAGATGCGGTCCAGCAAAGGCAGAGGCCAAACAAAGGCACTGTGTGCCTGAGGCTTCTGGGCGCAGCCTGGGACAGGACGGGGCTTGTGGAGGCGAGGGCGGAGGGGCAGCCAGGCAGTAGATGCAGATATGGTTTCAGTGCAGCTTTTTGACTTCTTTGACTTTCACTGGGTAAATCGGTTTCATTTCATGGTTTTGAGAGGGTTGTGCTTGGTCAAAGTAGATCAAGCTCTTTCCACTTTCGCTCCAGTTGGCTGAGTTTTGTCTCTCCTCCAAGCAAAGAGTAGATTATCAATACTCTCTGGTGCCTGAAGGGCTGTTTATAGGTGGGGACCCACAAAAAGTACACTGGTACATTTTGGATGCCCATTACACTTAAAATCAAAACTCTTACCTCTGGGACAACTTCAATTTTCCAATCTGTGCCTGTGTTGAGGAAAAACAAGGAGGACCCCCCAAACCCCCGAAATCTATTCAATAAGTTTCCTAAGCAATCTAGCAATTGACTGAAAGTGACTGGCAGAAAATATGTAGATATATCTAATAAAGTAATAGGTAGGGAAAGAACATGCAGAGAACAGTCCCAGACCCATGGATGATTCTATAGTAGGGAGATGTGACATGCTTATATACATATGTTTATATGTGAGTATAAAATTCTCCAGAACTTGCTCATCTTTTTAAGCTTATGATTCCAAACTTTTCCTTAAAAAAAAAAATAGAAAATTGTCCTGACAGGCAGAAGTCATGATTTATCTGTGACAGCATTTAAATCAGGAAACATATAGGAAGCCAAGAGTGGGCAGGGAACCATCAAAGCGTGTTCTCCCAAGAGAAGACTAAAACCCTAGTTAGTTAGCTCTGTCCTAGCAGGGTATCTCCGAGGAATACATTGACATCTGATTCCTGTGCTTTCTGCTGTCTTTGCACCCCACTGGGGATCCATTAGCCTGCTGCTCAACATCTTTGGAGGAATAAAAAACAAAAAGAAAGAACGAAGAAAAAAAAAAACACAAAAAAAAACCAGGCACCATCAAACTTTGAATTCACTGCTGCACCAGCCTTAGGGATAAACAGAATACCTGATGTGGCAGCGTCACACTCAGCCTCTCTTTGCAATAGTGGGCAAAGTTTTTGCCCTTTATTTTCATTCTCAACTCAAACCTCAGTGTACCTAGAATTTCAATGATACACTGTAAATCATTATAAATCTTCTGTTTGTTAAGGATTGAGGGATTTAATTTTTATTATGAACATAATCAGATTTTCAGCTCATCTCAAACTGGCTCTTGATTTTGGAATGTTTGACAGATAATGAAAACGGCTTGACTTGGACAGGATCTAGCTGGAATAATTCTCTCCATTAAAAGAAGAGTTAGGCAAGAGTGTTGTCTCTTTATAAAAATGTCATGGGGTTTCTGCAACAGGCAGGGTTTCTGAAGTTATGATAACAGTGATTTTTGACTTTTTTTCTGCCTTCAGCTGTAATGGTTGTTTTGGAAAATGCATTCTACCTGATGCAGTTATTAGTATGCTCTCTGGGGACTTCCCCAGTGGTCCAGTGGTTAAGACTTCGCCTTCCAATGCAGGGGGTGTGGGTTTGATCCCTAGTCGGGGAGCTAAGATCCCACATGCCTTGTAGCCAAAAAACCAAAACATAAAACAGAAGAACAAATTCAATTAAGACTTAAAAAAAATTTTTTTTAATATGCTCTCTGAAAAGAAGGGAGGAAAAAGAATATTTAAAATATAGTTGAAGTTGTAGAAACTGGGAGTTAGAATTGATAAACTGGAAAAGAGGAAGGTGCTACTCCAAGACAATTTTTCTGGATACCAATAAAAGTACTTCAAAAACAACTCAATGTTCCCCAGATGGCTCAAGCCTTGTGTTCAATTTTTTTCAAAAAAGAAAAAGTAGTGAGCTACAGAGTGACTAGTTAGAATATAACATCATCTCCTCTTAAAAACCTACAAGGAATGGAATGTGGTTAGAGAGGGAAACAATTTCATCCCATACTTCAAAAAAAAAGTAGGACACCACCCAAAGCAGTTTCCTGTAAATGTTTTCTGTACGACTTCTAGTATTCCTGTGAATGAGAGAAAGAAATAGTTGAGGCTGATTTCTTATTTGCCCTACAAAGGGGGGACATATATGGAATGACATCATATATAACTCGAAAAACTCAAGAATAAAGAAAGAAAGGGAGGAAGGGAGGGAGGGAGGGAGGAAGGGAGGAAAGAAGGGAGGGAGGGAAGAAAATAACTTCCTATATTCTCTATAATTTATATTTATCTGGCTCCACCTTTTCCTGGTGATGGGCAGGGGGGAGGGCAGTGTTCAGGGACTAGTACTTAAACTTGACAATTAAAGTATCTCAATTCCTTCCGGTTAAAACAAGTCCTTGGGAAGACTAAAATGTGAATTGTTCCCAGTCAGAACCATTTCTTCTCCCTAGCTGACATCCAGGTGCCAGGAGAGCTCACCTGTCTTTGTGAGGGTTCCGTGACTGGGGGGAGAGGGACCGAGTGCACATGCAGCCTCTGGGGTCAAGGCTCTGGGCGTGATGCCGAGCTGGCCTCTGGAACTGTGGGGTGGGCGCAGTGAGCACTTCGTGGAGGGCCTGACCACTGGCTCTGGCTGCTGCAGACCCCGGTCCATGCAGACCATGGCAAGCCGCCACCAGCTTCCTGCTCAGCTGGTTCTCTGCCATTGCTCAGCCTGCGGGCACGCATGAACCCCCAGCTACTTTCTCTTCACCCTGCCGTCCACACAAGAGCTTCCTCGGTTCTTTCTAATATGCCGCCTGGGTAGTGCCAACTCGTTCTAGGAAAGTTCTGTCATTTTCCTGCTCTGAGATTCAAGAGACAAGCCTTCCCCTCACCCCCAGGGTTCGACCCCCAGGGAACACAGAGCCAGGACACTCACTTCTGATCCCATTCTCCCCCCCTCACTCCCTTTCTGTCTCTCTCCCTCCTCCTCCCCTTTCTCTAACACCCAGAGTGGAAAGTTTTTGAATTTCCTTTTCCTAGTTTAATTGGAACTCTCCTTATATAGTCTCCTCTGTGCTCCCCACTCCAGAACTTTGTACTCAGACTTGATGATTTGACCTAGCCAGGCTCGGTTCCTAAGAGATAGAGTTCTGGAATTTAGAAATCCCTTTTCTCACCACACAAAGCTGGCATTGAGAGTTATTCTCTCTGAAAGCTAGGTGATGATAGTTCGCTGTTTCTAGCTGGGAACCACCGCTTGCCTGGGGGAGGAAAGCCTACTGAGCTAATGGGTGGGAAGCCACGGGCATCACGATTCAGGCAGAACGAAAATACATTGGTTTAATATTTTCAAATTATTGTCCTTGTTACATATGCTATACCCAAATCTGAGTGCTGATAGGAAAACCTGTTCAAAATTTTCTATGTGCTATTAGTCAAGTACAAATGGAAGAGAAATATAAACATTCAAAAGTGTCAGTTTTATGTAGTTTATACCCTGTCTTCCAAACTTTTGCCAAAATGATCTTCCTTTTTAAAAAATATCAGATCATGGTATCTTCCTGCTTAAAATCCTCAGGTTACTACCACAATCTATAAGATAGCTTCCAGATTCCTGGGGTTAGCCCTCTCATTCTGAGGCTCCCTGCCTCTTGGCCTCATCTCCTGTTACCCACGCACCATTTGCCCCAAAGCACAGGACTCACGAACCCTTTTGTCCATTTTGCCTTTGCTTATACCTCCCTCCCTCTTCTTTCTGCCTGGAAGAGGGCAGCTCAAACTGTCACCTCCTCTGTGAAACCTTTACTCCTCCTCAGCATTTCCACTCTATCTCTTCATAACCACACGCAACACTCTGTGTTGTGGTCATCTTTCTGTCTGTCTTTTCTGTCTTTCTTCCCTGTTAGACTAGTTTCTTGGGACCATCATATTCCTGGTACCCAGAATGGTGCCTAAGCATATTCAAACTGCTGTTTGTTGAATAGAGTGAAGAAACAGAAGAGTGAACGATGAGACACAGGACGCAGAATTAATAAGCAGTGGAATGTACGAAGTAGGGTTATAATGTCATTTTAAATTATCATCTGTAAATATATAAAACCTCTCATCAGCGTGTGCACTGTTCCCTGCCCCGTAATCTGAAGTATACGGCCTATGGTGTCTTCTTAGAAAGTGGTTTAGTTCTCATCATGGTTGAATTGGTCCTTAATTCTAGCATAAAAAGACCAGTTTATAGCCATGAATTTTTCAGGGCTTTGACTTTTTCAACTAGGAAATACATGAAATTTTCTTTTTTCCAGCATTGGCAGAAAATATAGTCTTCTCATTATTTTAGTATTCAAGTTGATAGGGAGAGCTAGCACATATACACAGATTTCAAGAAATATTATATATTATCTAAAACACTAAATTATCATGATTAAAATATAATTGTTTGACTTAGAAGACTTTTCAGATCCTTTAGTGCCTAACAGTTATCAATACAAACACGAAATAACAATGTGCTCTATAGGGTGAAGTGCTGAATAGCCCAGAGGGCTCATTAAGAGAAGAACATTAAAGTTCATGTCGCTTCCTGCATCAGGCATGGTATGTGGCTGGTGAAGGCATTTCACACCCTTGGCTACATCTCAGAGTTCTTCCTGAATACCTGACATGCCAGGCTGTTTGATTTGGCGAAAGTTTTCCACCTCCAAAAAATGACTTTGACTTGATAAAGCAACCAGCTCTGTATACATTTTCTTGTAAATAAAATGGACTTTGGTTTATTTCATGCAGCTTTTAAAAACCTGTTCTTTATACAGTAGGACTTAATTTCTATTCATATGCATTTTATGAGCTCAAAACTGCCATCATGAATCTATATTAAAACGCTGGAATCAGGTAAAAAAAGTTACAATATACTCCCTAATAAGGCTTTTTTTGGGGGGTGGGGGGCGCGTTGGTTCTTCGTTGCTGCGCGCGGGCTTTCTCTAGTTGTGGCGAGCCGGGTCTACTCTTTCGTTGTGCTGTGCTGGCTTCTCTTTGCGGTGGCTTCTCTTGTTGTGGAGCACAGGCTCTAGGCATGCAGGCTTCAGTAGATGCATCACACAGGCTCAACAGTTGTAGCACATGGGCTTCAGTAGTTGTGGCTCACGGGCTCTAGTGCACAGGCTCAGTAGTTGTGGCGCACGGGCTTAGTTGCTCCGCGGCATGTGGGATCTTCCCGGACCAGGGCTCGAACCTGTGTCCCCTGCATTGGCAGGCAGATTCTTAACCACTGCGCCACCAGGGAAGTCCCCTAATAAGGCTTTTGAGGGTAGAATTTAAGATAAGATCTACTTCTCCCTATCCAGCTGACCAACATAAATAACTCTTTTTAAAAGTGTTTATGCTTTGAAATCACGAAGCTAAAAATCACTTAACCGCAAGTCCATACAAGGCTTGGAATGTCGTCTTCACTTAAGTTACTTTCTAGTTCCTCAAGAAAGCATATTTTAAACGTGGATTTATGTCTTCTTCATGGCCCTCTCTTCTGTGACTCTCTAAAGAAGAAAAAGGAAAGAAGGAAGAAAGGAAGGGAGGGAAGGAGGGAGAGAGGGAGGGAGGGAAGAAGGGAGGGAGAAAGGGAGGGAGGAAAGGAGGGAAGGAGGGAGCGAAAGAGGGAGAAAGAGAATAAAACTTGCATTTTTCACTAGGAAATGAATCAAGTCCTCTTTTAAAGACTGTTTTTTGCATTCTAAGTGCCTCTCCAAAATCTCTGCAATTTAAAGTTCATTTGAAGGGTCAGCATTGTTTTTGCTGCTGGGAACTAAGGCATGAGATAAACATAAAGCATTCTTATTACGCTATTGCCAAACAGAATCCTCTGTATTATTCAAAATGTCTCCTAAGAGAATTCAAGGAGGCAATATCTGGATCCTCAGCTCTCACTATTCTTATATTTCGTTAACAGAGCCGCAGCCGTAAAAATATTAAATAAATCACTCAAGGCACATTGCCTCATCTTAGCGAGCAGATGTGCTCAGAGGGAGCCAGGCTCTCAACCTCATGTACAATGAACATGGCAGCCCAGCTGTTGAGTCTGGTAGCCAGGGTCTAAAACGAAGTTAAAGACTTCTATCTGACTGAGTTTTTGGAAAAGAAGTTCAGTATTAAAGCCCATAAGAATTCAAAGGTATCCTTATGCATACTTTTTCAATAAGCAGACGTTTATTGAATACTGACTATAGTGGCCACTAGATAGGGCTTAAATTTTAAAGTTTACAAAGCGCTTTTACATACACAATGTAATTTTACCCTAACTCTGTGAAGGAAGAAAATACTTCATTCTGAATCCTATAATGTCTAATAGTCTAAGTTTTATAAATGAGGAAACTGAAACCTACAGAAGCTAATGGACTTAACCAGAGTGAAGCAGTTAATACACAGCAGAGCCAGAATTTCGAAGCCAAGTCTTCTCAGCCTTACTTTGCTGCTTTTTCCCACTGCACTGCCCTGAGGAAGTGAAAGGCCATTCCATTAGTCCGGCAGTGCTCTACCTCTTTAAACCTCCCATTTACAAAGTAAAACTCTGAATTCTTCAGAGGGGAGGATACAGGGATCTGAGTAGAGATTCCAGGGAGAGTAATTGCTAGAGCACCGAATGGGCTACTGTAGGTTCTGTTCAACTGGTTACCAGAGAAATACTTTCTCAGAAAGACCTTATGTCAAATTGTCCTTGACCAAACACTTTCACCGGTAACTGAGTTGATGTTGCCAATAAAAGATGGTGGATTGACCTCCATAATTTATTCCACATCCTTCTGAGAATTCCATTCATAAAATAATATAGGAATTTTTTAAAGATATAAACTTTCTTACGAAATGGGAAGAGCCTGGAAGAATTTTAAGGAGCATGATAGAAAAAGCCTACAATGCCTTGAACAGTTTGTAAGTAAGGGTATTAACAACGTGCGATTGAGAACCGGGAAGGAAATGAGGAGTACAGGAGAGAAAACATACATGGCCTCAGAGCACACCTAAATCGTCAAGAGCAGACTGTGGGTAGAAGGAAGGACTCACATTCTCTTTCTCCTGTGATGCCCCTTCATACTGTTGTCCACATGCAAACACGTTTTCATCCAGGTACACCAGTGTATTCTGCTTTGGCCACTTAAGATAAAGTTCAAACATGCTTCCACATCCTTAACATAATTTTCATATTGTCCTTTGAAACGGCAGCCTAATATTCCAAACAATGACTTGTCATAATTTATTCAGTCATTGCCTACTTTTTTTGGTTGTTCTGTTGTTGTTTTTGCTAAGTGACATAATTCTAAAATGAGTACCTTTGTTCAATATTTTATTGATTATTTAATGCTAAAGTGTGATTAGAAATAATAACGTTGCATTTCTTTAAAAAAAGATATAAACTCTCAAGGACAACAGAATGTGAGAGGGCATAAGATATCCTCAAATATTGGAGGCTGGAAAGGAAGTTATGTCCCAGGATGTCTGCAGAAGGGGACATCAACAGGAAGAGAGCTGATCTGTCTTTCAGAAGGAACAGGTTCAGGACTTTAAGGGTCCAAGTTCAGCCAAGAGGGGGTCTAATTAATTTCCTACAGCTGCCTAGCAAAATACAAGAAACTGGGTGGCTTAAAACAACAGAAATCTATTCTCTCACAGTTCTGGAGACCAGAAGTCAGAAATCAGGGTGTCAGAAGAGCTGGTTCTTTCTGGAGGCTCTGCAAGAGAATCCATTCCACGCCTCTCTCCTGGTTTCTGGTGGTTGCCAGGAGCCCTTGGCGTTCCTTGGCTTGTAGCTGAATCCCTCCAATCTCCAACTCTGTCTTCACATGACATTCTGCCCTGTGTCTCTGTGTTCCTGTGTCTTCACATGGCCTTCTTTTATAAGGAGACCAGCCTTTGGATTTAGCTCCATATGCTCAGCTTTCTTTTCACGGTGATCACCACTGGCTTGAAGGCTTGAATGAAAATAACTCCACTCTGCTGGTTTTTTAACACCTTTGGCCTTACAAAGTGACTTTCTTCTTGGAGCAAGTAGAATTGAGGATAGTTAATATCAGCCTTTCCAAGAGTCTGAAACAAGGGAGATAGAGTATGTGGAAATGCTTCGGGAAAAGTAAACATTACATGCTAAAGCCCTCCATACATGTGAGCCATTATTCTTGTTATCACCATTAATATCATCTCTAAGCTTCAATAGCCTCTGTTGGAAGTTTGGATAGTAAATAGCCAAACTGCTGGTCTCACTAAGGTGTAGTGCGTCTATAACAACATTTCCTGAGCACTTCTTATGTGCCAGGCACCAGACTGACTTTACAAGCATTATCTGATTTAATTCTCTTAGCAATATCAAGTTAGATACTACTATCATCCCCCTTTTCAGATGAAAACTGAAGCTACAGAGTTTCGTAATTTGCCCAAGAATACACAGATATTAAGTGACAGAGCTTAGATTTTTTTTTTTCTGCCTTCAAATCTGGGCTTCTAACCGATAGGACCTTACTGCCACCTGAGATGATGTGTGAGCAGGCATTAATGTTATACAAACCTCAGGTCCTTATCAGGTTCCCTGAAACAGAAGCAACACGCTATTGTAATACCAGAATGTTCATCTAACAGTGAGCTTGCAGATCATCTGTAGATGAGGGAAGTGAAACCTTGAAAGGTCACCCGTGACCTGGCTTGACGGTGGCAAAGCTAGGTTTAGAAACCAAGACTTCTGACCTCCAGTGTAGGGTTTGTCTCAAGATACTCTGCCACGAACATATTGAAGCATATTGTCTCCAAGTGTTCAAAGCTATCCCGAAGGGACAGAGTTTAAAAAGGAAATCTATCTGAGTAGTGATGCAGATTTCAAACACACAGAAAGCAGATGGAAGCAGGGAGTTTGCTTTGAAGGACAGCATAGTGAACCAAGATGCCTCTAAGAACAGGGGAAATGGAATGAAAAGTCAGCAAACAAGGTAGAAAAGACAGCCCTGAGAGGGCCTGAGAAACTGAACAGAAAATCTGAAGGAAGATAAATGGATAATTTAACAGCCATTCAGTTTTTAAGAAAGACAAAGAACAAGCTACATTGCATCAGAAAAGGCCTAGAAATGATGATGAATGGGGCCCTTCAAATGAGTGGTGAACACAACAGAATCACAGTCGCCTGCACAATTCCCAGCTGAGGGCAAATTTGAGGAACTAAATAAGGATATGAGACTGATACGGATTGAAGAGTTTTTCAAAATCTGTTTAATGTCCAGGCAGGGGACATTGATCGCTTTTCAGAGGAAATGTTTAGGATCAATGAGGTAGTCGGCCCTTACTGGAAAGTGGATGGAGGGAGGGGATTTACACACAACATTAGCACAGCGTGCATTAAGGTACTGAGATAATTTTTGAATCATGGTGCAAAGCACTATATTATTTTGATCTTTATGAAATAATTATTTCTCTTTTTTATCCTTGTACTCGTAAGCTTTCTTTATCAACAATGAAATGACTTGCTATTGAGTAATTCTAACACATGATCAAAAGTTGCTAGTTCCTTTATCAGTTCATGTTACACTTTTAAGTAGAATATTTTATTGTTAAATAGTTTATACATGCCCAGTGAACAGAATTCAAAAGGTCCAAAAGGCACAAAAGTATTAGAGAAAAGTGGTCCTCCCTCACACTCCTGTCCCCAGGTCACGCAGGTCCTCTCCCTCAGGGCAACCACTATTAACCAATTTCATCCAAAAACAGTCTATACAAAAGCAGAAATAGTGTTTTTGGCTTTTTCTTTTATTGGGATATAGTTTGTGTATAATACATATATGGACGTATACATATACATGTATGTGTGTATATATATGCACGTATACACATATATGAACAGTGTCTATCCTGCTCCATACCTTGTTTTCTTACACTTAATATATTTTTGAGGTCACTCCTTTTCAGTGTCCATATAGCAGCTGTCACATTTGTTTTGATGGCTGCAGAGTATTAGATCGTAAAGATGTAGAATAAATTATTTAATCAATAATTATTATTTATGAACACTGATGTTGTTTCTAATAATTTGCTATTGTAAACAAAGTGCAATAAATATATTTGTAAATGCATCATCTTCATACTTTATTTGTAGGACAAACACCTGGAAGTGGAATTAGTGGGCATTTGGCATATGGGCATTTGAAATTTTGATAGGTATTGCCAACTTTCTCTCTGTGGAGTCTGAACCAATTTATATTTCTGCCAGCAATGGCTGAGGTGCCTCTCCTTCTACAGTCTTACCAAGACAATGTGTTATCAAACTTCTTGAATTTTGCCAATATGATGGTGCAAAATCTATCTCATGGTAGTTTTAGTTTGTATTTTCCATATCATAAATGAGTCTGATCATATTTTTAGTACAGATTTATTTACTTAGGAGCCATTTGTATTTTTTTCTGTAAACTCTCCATATTTTTGCCCATTTTTCTATTGGGCTGGTGGTCTTTTCTTATTGATTTGTAGGAGCTCACTATATATTAAAGAAATAGACCTCTATCTGTAGCAAAAGTGGCAAATATTTTTCCCAGGTTGTCATATATCTTTTCACTTTGTTTATGCTATACAGAAATACATTGATTTTATGTAGTCAAATTCATCTTTTTTTTTATGGCTTCTGGATTTTATGTCATACAGATCATGACTTTCCCATTACAAAATTATAAAAAATTTTAAATTCTCAGAACTTCTTTTAGTATTTTATGGCTTCACTTTTTTATATTTATATCTGTGACTCATCTGGTTTTGCTTTATTTGATTGAATGTGAAGTGTGAGGTCAGATTCCAACTTTAGTTTTTTGTTGGCTACCCTGCAGGCGGACTCCCAACCACTGCACCACCAGGGAAGCCCGTGCCATAAGTTTTTGACTAATCATTTTCCTTATGATTTAAAAGGTCACCTTCATCATATACCAAATTCCCTTAAATTTAATTCTATTTTTACTTTTTCTATTCTGTTGTATTACTCTGTCTGCCTAATCACACTCTTTTAATTAATATTGCTTTATAATATAGTTTAATGATAAGCCTAGTTTCACCTTCCCCATTACTCTTTCAGTATTTTCTAGGTATTCTTGTTTATTTTTCCATATAAGCTTTAGAATTTAGCTCAAACACAAATCTAGTTTGTCTTCTTATTGGGACGCTTATTTAATCTTAAATGATCAATATCTGAAAGTTAAATTAATGTAAACCTTCCTAACATTGAAAAGAAGAAAAGCGTTGCCTATTAGGAAGTTTTTGTTCATAAAATTCTAATGTTCCCTTCCTTAAACTATACTTCAAAAATTTAATTAAAAAAACATTCAGAGTATTGGTCCTGTTGTCCCCACACATACAAACTTTTCCCATATCTGTCTTTGGGAGAGTTAGCAATGCAATAAAGCCACAATAACATACCTTCCATCAGATCTTAAAGGTGACCCTTTCTTTGGACAAAAGGCCAGTGAATGATACACCCGGTGGTATGTGTAAAATACCCCTTTCTTTGTCTTCCTATTCTTTCTCCTCAAAATCTTTCTTTATTATGTTGTAAAATTAAGAAAAAGTAGGTTCTCTTACCATATGGAGAGAGACCAGTAAAATAATAGAGGATTTTTGCCCCCAAGGATGTTTACCTAAAGACAACACATCTCTCGTGGATTCTTTGGGTCTGGTTCGCTGTCGATCTGGGGCACTGGGATGCAGAGACTTTGATGGTTCCCTCTCTGTCTCAAATCTGAGCCCTGTTTGGTGCTGGCATGAGGACCACCTTTAAACTCTCACAAGAAATGCTCAGGCATCATCAGATTTGCATGGCACTCCCTAAGCAGTTCATTAGTACAAATATCAGCTAAAAAATAGAAGGGCAAATGATAATAGGGTATTCTAGAATCCATTCTAGGAGGTACCATGGTAGCTTACCGAGAACACCATTCACACTAAGGGCAAGGGATTCCACGTTTGTAAAACCCTCTCCCACACAGGCATCCTAGCCATTATGCTTGGAGAACCCTAGGGCTCAAGGCATGTGATGTGAGAAGTATACAAAAATATATATAGTAAACGAATGCTTGCACCTCAAAAAATAAATTTTTAAAATGGTTCTTTTTACACATTGAACTTTGCAAAAACAATAGATTATATATGTACATATATATGTGTGTATATATATATGTATATATATATGTCTATAAAATCTCAAGTGGCATAGTTTCACCAGAAAACATTCCAGTGTATGGAGAGGTGGATTGTTACCATGTGGCTGTGTTTTACTTACATGTTCCAACCACCTCTTACATGAAGCCCCATTCATCAAAGGCTGTGGCTTCTGGGTCAGCAGCTATTCCTTCCAAGTCAGATGTTGCCTACACAGTGAACATGATTGATTAGCTACCAGTGTGCTCTGAAAACCCGACCAACAGGATAACCTAGGACAGAATCCTAGAGGGGCTCATTATAACAGAAGAAGCCGTCTCCTTGCTCCTGTGTACAGGAGCCATCTTTAGGCCTGCCGTGATTTACCACTTAAAACCTTTATTTTCCCAGGGTAGGCTTGAAAAGAGGAGTCACAGATAAAAGATTCACTATCTACACCTAATGTTTGGGAGGTGGTGTGAGGCTGCCTCCCTCCTGTGAATTTGTCCTGAAGCAGTGCCGAGGACACTAGAACCAAAAAGTTGCTCCAGTGTCCAGACGCCATAGTCAAGTGTGAGACATGTGTCATCACCAACATCCCACTGAGATCCCTCATGGGAAGACACCACGGGCTTTGTCCTCAGGCAGGCCTGAACTGACGTTCCAGCTCTGCTGTATACTTACCCATGTAAACTTTGGCCTTTTTAAGTTGATTTCCGCAATCTCAGGTTCCTTATCTGTCAACAATACCAATCTCTCTGCATTGTTGTGAGGTTTAATGAGCTCCCATCTGGATAGGCCCCAGGATGGCACATGGAACACTGGACACATTCAGTACTCAGTAGTTATTAGTTCATTTTGGCAAGGTGTGTTTTACTCTCTCTCACCGAGAGCGAGTGAGTGGCCTTCAGAGTAGACTCGGCCCACGGACATGTCTCATTCAGTTGAACACTGTTTATAACGTGTAACATATCCAGTTTGCCAAAGGCCCCACCATTCCCAACTGTATCATGCAGCCTATTTCATTCATCAACTTTACTGGCCTGGCCCTGTGGACATTGTATTTAAAACTCTTGCCCTGTATTATGGAAATAACAATGCCGTTAATCCAAGGAGATTAAAATTCCTGCCTCATTAATTCCTAATGTTAATCTCATTTGTAAATATCATTTTCCACAAAAGAATCCCTTGAACATGTAAATAAAATAAGCGAAACAAGAAACTTGAGAGATTAGGAAGGAAATGGAAAGGGAAAGAAAAGAGGGAGAGAAAATTTCAATAAAGCATTTTCACTTTTACAGTCACTATTAATCTGCTTCAAACCTAGGAAAGAAAATGATGTCTTCCTTTCTAAGTTATTAGTAGTACTGTAATTAGCTTTCAGGAGATTAGAATTGATGCTACAAACATCAGTGTTATAGCTTGGCTAGACTATGCCCTTAGGATTCCGATTACAGATCTGAATCATTCTTATGTTGGATTCTAATGAGCTTGCTTGCCCTCCTCATACTAAGTATTACCTCTGTGGCTTTATCATCTTTACTGCTAATTTGGGTAACTCTCTCACACTATTTAGATTTTAAGCTCTCAAATATCACTAACAAAACAGAAAGATCTGACAATATTTTTTGGCATTTGCAAAAATCAGACATAGCCAACCTGTTACTGCTGAATAGATACTACAACTGTTACTGCTGTAACAGATCTGCAGAGTTAATATCACATATAGAAAAATAGTTTTCTCAACTGGAAAGAGGCTCTCACCCGATGTGATAAATGTGGAGTGACACTGAGCTTCCACTAAGGAGAAAATAACAGCTAGTTGCTGTTTTTCCTTTCTGTCTGAGTTCACCTGGTCCTTAGGAAAAACGCAGGCTAAATTGATGCCGTCACCCGGGTCCTTTGAGTCCTCCTTATTGGAAGCCGAAGTCCCGTAAGTCAGCTGACTTTGCCACCAGGGGGAGTTGGCATCCTCTGTTGGGGTCTTCTGAGTCCCCATAGCATGGGCGGTTCAGACTCAGCAACCTTTAAAACCTTTTAAAGAGTCTGTTTGGCAGACTCTGGGGGTTCAAGGAGAAGAGAGATAAGTGCTAGCTGGTCCCTGACTCTCATGAACTTGGGTAGAGAGGGCTGCCCGGTGAGTATTAGCAGCAACCTTTTATGCTGGGCAAGTTGAGACTCCCTTATGCCAGCCACCAGTTCAAAGTCTGGTGGGGGGTTTCAATCTCAAGTAATTCCTGGGGGTGACAAAGAACAATAAGGGACCATAGCAAAAGCCCCATGATTTGGAGCTCAGAAACTCCCTCAAATGAGTTTGAGCAGAAATGGGAATTTGTTGGCTCAAGCAACTGGGGAGCTTAGAGGTGCAGTTGACTGGGCAGCAAGTGGCCACATCCAGAGGATTCAAAGGATATCATAAGACAGACACCCCCTTTCCTCTGCCTCCTAGTTATGTTTTGGTTTCATTCTCAACCAAGCTTTCCTCACACATCCTGGCAGCTCTAAGGTCACATGTTCATTCTAGGTATTATCATACCAAAAGAAAGAAGAAAAAGAAAGCCTCAATTCCAACAGTTCTGGGGAAAACCTTGCGAGACCTCTGATTGCCTTAGCTTGAGCCACACCCACATCCACATCCCTACACCAGTCACTGGTGTTGGTCAGGACTGAATTATGCTCCTACTCAGAGCACATGGAGTGGATTGTTACCTGAGGAAGGGTAAAGGGACCTTATATAGCCTCTGCTGTCTACTGCAGTTCCCTTATAATCCACTGCCAAAAAAAGTTAACTCACAACTACCCGATGCAGAGGATCAATTTATTCAAGTATCAAGATGCCTAAATCCTTTGACACCTACACAGGTAGCCATAAAATAGAGACCTACAACCTGATGTCAATTCTCTCAATTAGGAATTGCATACGGCTACTAGTAACAGAGATCTGAAATCACAATAGCTTAAACAAAATAGAAATTTACTTATCTCTCTGATAAAAATAATCCAGAGAAGTCAGTTCTAGGTTGCTATGATGTGGCAGTTCCATAGCCATCAGAGACCCAGTCCCTGTTTATCTTTCCTTAGGACATGGCTGCCATACTCAAGGTTGCCTCATAGTCACAATATGGTCACTGTAGCTCCAGCCATCGTGTTAATATTCCAGCACCAAGAAGGAGATAGGGGCAAGGGCAAAAGGATGCACTTCCCAACCGAATAAACTCCCATTTAAGAGTCTTCTCAGAAGCTCTTTTTTCTGAATTCTGCTTGCACCTCCCTGGCCATTCCTAAGCTTAAGGGAGGTGGGAAGGCAACTAGCAGTCTCTGTTAGAGATACCACAGTCCTTGTGGAGTAAATGACTCCATCCCCAATGGGGCAGAAGTCATAAGGCTAGAACCTTTTAAACTCCATTGTGTTCTAGCCAGGGAAGAACCCAATAGAACACGGTGCCTGGCACAGGTACATGTGTGACATATATAAACAATTATTACTAATTTTCCATCTTGATCAAGTTACATACTAAAGCTTTATTTTAAAGGTGGTATTTTTAATGTAAATGTCTAAAAACATTTATCCAAAGAAGTCTTGGCTTACTTCTGTGTTCACCATTATTGTTTATTTGTTTTCCAAAGCAAGTTTTAAAAACTGCTGGAAGCCTCCTGTGGCAGTTAATACATTATCTTAAGTAATTTAATGCAAATTAATTTTTGCACAACCTTGGGTTTCGAAGGCCACTGAACTGGGGAGGGGAGGCGTGAAGTTTGGGGGAATCTGCTTGCTGCCTCCCATCTGGACCCACAGCCAGCTCCGTCTGCTCTCACATGTAGTAACTAACACTTCAGCTACTCCCCTGCCAAACACACCATGTGGAGTTTAGCTTATTTCCTTACTCAGAAAAATGTTAAGATGCATAGAAAGATGTGTATTTCAGGTTTTCTAGAAGACTCAAAGGGATTATTTTAGCATTTCAAAATTCTGCTTTTGTACCATAACTCAGATTTTCCATTGGGCTTTATGGTTCTTTTCTTTTCTGTGTTATTTCTGGCTTTCATTCCCTTTTAATCCCACAATTCTCCTTTTCTGGTAGGGTCTTACAACACATTAATATCATATGGGAGCCACCCAAAGGTTCAGGGTAGAGAGCAGCCAGCTCGGCTGTGTGATTTTGATTGACCAGGATGGCTACAATGAGAGTTGATTGGACAGGACCCAGGGGAGGAAGCAGGGAGCCCAGGTAGGAGCTGCAGGAGGTTAAGGCAGTGGAGAAGTGAGGGCAGCCTGAAGTAGGGTGGTAGGAATGGCACTGGACTGACACACGGAGACAATTTGCAAGTAGGATTGAGAGGACTTGGTGATAGTTTGGATGCGGTGGAAGAGGCAGAGGTCATGGATGATCCATAGACTGCTGGGTTGGGCAGTTGGGTGGAGAGGTAATACTTAGTTCCCTGAGGGAGTAAACCTGAGAGCAGAGGAGGGTTCGGAGGAAGGCGATGAGTTCAGTTCAGGACAATCAGTTCACTGGCTCTGACCTTTACAACACAATGGAAGAATAGAAGGTTGACAAGCCAATTGGGATTCTTAGCATTGCAACGTGACACGTAAAATTCAGGAATATGTCAGACTCAATGATTAATAATCTTTACCTTTGGGAACCAAGAAGGATTAGCAGTTCAGCAGTTCACTAATTTAAAAGTTTGGGTTTGCTGCACAATTAGCCACTTCTCTCTGAAGTCACATAGCTTAAGTAGAAGCCTCCTTTGTTTCTTGGAGAGAGGTACTCTTTACACATGTGGCTGGCCAGTCTCGAGAATTCAAGAGAATTTCAGGAGCTGCCACCACTTGCATGCGTTCTTGCCCCTTCTGTTGATGGTGTGAGCAGAGATGACACCAGCTGGTCATGTCTTCAATTACTTTCCTTTTCAAAATACCAACGCCCAAGTCAGCTTCTGGACATTCTCACCCAGGAAGTTAAATAATCATGTTAGAAAAGTGATCACATCTTCATTACAGGGATATTGCCTCAAACAAGATATCTGAGAGGGGCTCCAAGTTTATTTTCATATTTTATCAAAAAATTGATATTTAAAAAATATTTTAATTTCTTTCTTCTCTGCCATGCATTGTATCTCTTAGTTTCTGATTATTTCTTTTGGGTAAGGTGGGGATGGAGGACAGCAGAAAATATAATTCTTATTGTCAACACTCTGGAAATACATGAGTCAACAATAGGAAGTAAAAACCATCTTCCCTCTTTGTCTTTTAAAAAAAATAAATAAATAGCCAGCTCAGATAATTTCCTCAAAGTTTTTTAAAGGTATTAATGACGTAGTTGGACATTTTCAGGGTTCAAGAAAATCTGGTTTTAATTTGGTGGTGTTCCTCTCTCCCCTCTGCAAGACTGTAGGTGCAGGGACCTTTTCTAAGAGCATGGCTTTCTCTGCTTATTCCCCTGTCCCACATCTGCCTCCATCTGTCCAGCAGTTGAGCTCCAAGAAGTGATTGTGGTCAACTAATAAGCACACATGGGGCCAGATGACAGCAGATGTGGATACTGATGGCAGTGGGAAAGCAAGAGTCACACTCCTAGCAGCTTAACAAACTGATAAAAACAAGCTCTCAGCAATAATGGTAATAAGACAGAATACTATTTTCATTTCCCAAGGGGCTCATTCTCAGGTTGCTTTTACCGCAGGATCTTGTAGCAGGTCAGAACGTACTGACCCCACTGGTCCTGGCCTTACCCCATCCTCCTGCCACTGCTCTGTGGGTGGAGTAGAGGAGGGGTGCTGTTCCCAGAGATGACTGAGCTCAGAGCTAGAGATCCAAAGATACAGGCCTTGATTCCAGTCTCCCTTGGAGCTCATGGGCTAGTACCCAAGACAGAGTTGTTTAAAACCAATTATAGGGACTTCCACTGCTGGATCAGAGTAACAGGAGGAAAAGAAAACCACCAAAAACCAAAACAAACAGAAAAATACATAAAACAACAGTTTTCAGACACTGGGCTACAGGCAACACAATACAGTGATTCCTGAGAAAGGGGAACAAATGAAATGGGCCCTCCAGGTGCCCCAGCTTACTCCCTGGGGAGGGTGTCCAGGCCACAGCACGGGGAGGGGAACCCAGGCAGAGCTTGAGGGTCCCACTGAGACGAGGAGGCAGAGCCAGGAACCTGGGGAGGCCAAGGAGGTGAGAGTCCCCAGGGGAGAGTAGCAGAGAAGAGAGGGCTCCAGAGATCTGCAGAGGCCCCTTGAGTCTTCGGTGCTCTTCACCCCAGGCATGTGAGGAAACCACTGGTGCTGGAGAGCACCAGCAAAAAGAAGAAGGCAGAGTAATCCTCAGAGCTCACCCAGGCGGAGGAGTAGTCCGTGGTCCCACCACCCAGAATTTTAGAGAAAAACCCTGAAATAGATGAAGTTCTGGGTACAGTTCTCAGAAGATTACTGTCTCGGTAGTGGGGCCAGACTAGCCCTAGACTAAAGCTGCTCTGGACCCACCTAGCAAAGCTTAAAGGCATGCCTCAAAAGGATCGAATTATTATTTCCAAGTAACCATCAAAACTGCATTCTCCAATAAAACTGAGAAATGTTTAAAGAAATTTAAAAAAAGAAAAGAAAAGAAAATCAGGAACCCAACAACATAAAATTCATAATGTCTGATATCCAATCAAGAATTGCCAGGCATGCAAAGAAGCAAGAAATCTGACCCATAATGATGAAAAAAATCAACCAGTACAGACTAAGAAATGACACAGATCATAGAATTGATAAAGAAGGACATTAAGACATTTATTACATTTTATATGTTCAAGAGAGTAGAGGAAAGATTGGGCATGAAAAACAGTCATGGAAGATATAAAAAAAGACACAAATCAAACTTCTAGAAATGAAAACTACAATTTTTAAGAGGAAAACTACACTAGATAGGATTCACAGCAGATTAAGCTCTGCAGAAGAAAAGTTCAGTGGCATAGCAATAGAAAACTGGAAGTTGATCCCTCTCCTCTCTATATACTCCAGACACTGATTTCTACACAGTGTGATTAGTCTCACTCAAGCAGTATCATAATAATGTTGTTCCACAAGGTTCTGCTTTCACTCCCTCTCTGAAAGAAACACTGCAAATGATGAGGGAATCAACCTAATTATACATATATACATTATATATATATATATATATATATAAATATATTCTATGTATTTATGCTTACATAGGCATAAAATGTTTATTGAAGGAAACTCAAGAAACTGGTAACATCAGTTGCCTCTAGGGAAGGAAACTAAGTCTCTGGGGCAGGGATGAAAGGAGATTTTAACACTATGTTTTGTACCCTTTGTATTCATTGGACTAGTGAATGTGTTACTTATTTTAAAAATAAATAAAATATGGAATCAACTGTACGTGCTGGTCACAAGTGGACTCAACAGTGGAGTGTGAAAGGAATGAAGAAGCAAGTGGCCCCTCAGCCACCTGGATGACTAGGTGCCCAGGGCTGTGTCCCCACGTCAGGCAAGTATCCAGGGTCCTGTTTGTCATGGGCCAGGGCTGGGGAGCTGCAGTGAGCTTGGGAGTCTCAGTGATATCCATACACAGCCCAAGTTGGGTTTTGAGGTCAGTAAATCAACCCTAACCTACACTTGGAGCAGCACATGAGTCATCAGCCTACTGCTCAGCAGATTCGAGTTTAAAGGGAGAGCACCCCCCCAAAAAAGGGAGAGCGCCCCAAGGATTAGAACCATCAGGTCGATTACAGGGATATAGTTTTCACCTCAGTATAAAGAACAACATTCTAAAATCAGAACAAAGAGTAGTAAACTGACACCCCCAGCCATGGAGGTAGTGAGTTCACTGCCTCCAGACGTGTTTAAACACTGAATGGTCACCCCACGGGGATGTCACGGAAGGGACTCAGCGTCCTGTGGTGGATGGTGCCACACACATAACCTTTAGAGTCCCTCTGTGTGTAGAGGGAGAGTGGGCAGACGGGTGATGTGTCCCCTTTCTCTCTCTCTCTTTTTTTTTTTTGCGGTACGCGGGCCTCTCACTGCTGTGGCCTCTCCCATTGCGGAGCACAGGCTCCGGACGCGCAGGCTCAGCGGCCACGGCTCACAGGCCCAGCCGCTCCGCAGCACGTGGGATCTTCCCAGACCGGGGCACGAACCCGTGTCCCCTGCATCGGCAGGCGGACTCCCAACCACTGCGCCACCAGGGAAGCCCCCCTTTCTCTTTTGCTAAGAGTAGCGTTAGTCAAACGAGACAGAGACCAGTAGCATTTGCACAGAACTCATCGGGTGTCGCTCGCTGATTGTTTGTAGGAATACCCATATCTTTCTAAATACTGGTAGCAATTCTCTTGCTGATGGTACATTGCACGTAATCACCGTAAACCTTGGAATTTAGGTTTGTGGATAATCCCTTGCCTTCCTAATATTCTAATAGCTCCGTATTCTTCCAGCTAACTGCATTTATGTAACAAATTTATAGTGTAAGAATAATTCTTCAAGATGAGATTCTTGCTGCCTTTGCCTAGAACCAGCACCTGACTAGAGGAAAACGATATTCCAGTGTGGCAAGTCTGTGTTTAAGGAGAATATGAAATAAAGAGAAGGAATTCTGAGAAATAATGTACCCCCCCCCAAATTTTTTTTATTCAACACAAAGAAAGGAAGACAGAGAACAAAGAGCTAGATAAAGGAAAGCAATCTGTTTGGGGCTAAGCCGAATAAACTTAAATAGTTTAAGGAATAAATTGGTGGAGTAATTCGAATCATGGGCAGGTGCTATGAACGTAATTTAGTAAACGCTCGGGAACCTGCCAAGGAAGAGAAAAATGTGTTGCTTTTGAGATCATTTCCCAGAAGCTTCATAAAAGAAAACTGATTACAGGAATTTAATAAGTAAAACAGAGCCAGAACTATAGTAATCAAATGAGTTTTTAATTACATTTCATGCAGAAAAAAATTCCAATTTGTGCTCCTGGGATTAAAAAAAAAAATAAGTTCTAGAGAAATGCTTTTGTGGCAGGAAAATAACATAAACACTAATTTCCATAGGAATTATAGTAGTCAGTTTAATTAAAAGGCTTGATCAGAGCGAAGAGGAGCCAGTGCCAAACTATACTAAAAACCATGGCATTCGTCCCCACTTCTTACACTATTGTCTAAATAAAAACACTGCATTAAGCAGAACACAGGCACCTGCATTTTTCTCATGGATGTAAAGGGGATTTTGATCACTACCGAGTTATTATGTTGCTGTGATTTATTATCATATGGCATAACAAATACATCTGGTTTCAAATTAGACGTTGTTGCTTGGTGTGATAAACATCGCTTATAAAAGCGAGAACATGCTGTGTTTAAGGGACACGAGTGTGAGGGGACACTGCCACGGTGGAGCGCTCGCCACTCTACAGGATCCTTGCGTATTTCTGGGCTTTCAAACCCCCACTTACCTTACATCTAGTTACACTTCACTTGTATCCCTGAAACTCCCCAGAGCGGAGGGTTATTTGAGGGGATACTTCAGGTCCTCCTAACAGGTGGTTTGCAGTCATGCTTAGGGGATTATCCTTAACAGAAAGAACTATTATTCTTCCTGTTGGAGGACTTCGCTCTGGAGTACCCGCTAACTACGGGTCCGGCTTGGAGAAGGCTTTTCAGGAGGTGTCCTGCAACCACGGTGGTTTAGTCACCGGTCACCTTTTGTTCCCCTTGTGATGAATGAGACACACCTGCAGGGTGTCTCCATGGGACTGGGAGTATAATCTCTGGCCACAGAACGCTGACCCAAGGCATTAAGCGGAACCATTTCCTTTCCAGGGGCTAAAGCCCCGCATCCCTGTGATCCCTGTTTCATTCATTGCTTTGTTCCCCCAGAGGAGTGATCCACATTTTGTGAGGCTGAAAGTTTGTACCATTTGGGAGTTGGGGACCCTTTTTTAAAAATAACACAAAATTAAGTGCAAAAAAGAAATATTTAGAAGGGTCTCCTAAAAGTGAGGACCCTGAACCCTGAGCTTCCTTAGCCTTGTGGTCAGTCGGCCTCCAGCCCCACCCTACATTTTCTCTCCCTTCTCTCTCCTGCACCCCTCCATCTGTCCCTCCCTTCCACACCCCTTTTTCTTTTCTCTCGTGTCTATTTCCATGCATATTCTCATGGTGATCTGTACATTTAGCACAGTCCCCAGATCCTGTGCTTTAAAAATGAGCTCCTCTCATCTCAGGATTTCACCTGGCCTTTGTCATTCAAGTGAGTCCACCCAGAGTCATCTCTGGTGGAGCAAATGGTAGGTTTATTTTTGTAAAAATTTCAGTTCCTCATCTATTGAGATCTGGAGCTCTCCCTAGCAGGAAAAGATACACATACTAGTAGACCGTGTGAGCTGCATATTTTGTTTCCTGTTTGATGTGAATTTAAAACAGGATCATAATCAACTTGGCTGGCACCCCCTGGAGGAGTGCACAGACATCTGTCTTATTTTTTTCATTTTCTATATAAGCTCTATTAATACAACACAGTGGTGCTAAGTGCATATTTTCTTCTTATAAATAGCTCACGTTTACCAAAATAATCACTTTCATTTCTTACAGCCAGTTGCCATTCTCCTCACAGCAGAAACCTAGAAAATCATGGCAGTGACTCCGGTTCCTCTCTCCCCCACCTGCTTTTGTTATATTTTAGGCATTGGTGAAGGTCAATGTGAAACTGAAGCCGATGCTGGATTCAGTAGCTGCCAACAGAAGTAAGTGGGAAGAGTTGCACCAGAAAAGGCTGCTCATCTCTTCGGCTGCCTCTGCCCCCTCTGTCAATCTCATGGTGACAGGAGATGACAGAGACTAACCCTCCAGGTCAGCCGCAGCTGTGAAATGACTGCGTCCTCAAGAGCCAGCTTCGGTCCAACCACAGCATTCTTTTGTTCCTTTAAGCTCAAACAGACATAAAGTCTCAGGGTTGTGCTGGGAAGCATGCCTGGGCTTTCACCTTGCAGTGTGGTGCCAGCAGAAAGGACAGAGGAGGAGGTGGGGCAGGGAGCACATGCCCCAGGACGCTCACCTCTCCCTGATGAACACACATGGGCTGAGATGAAGGTTCTGGGCAGCGGGCCACTTGGGTCCAGGACCTGAGGACGGTTGGCCCTGCTCACTCTGAGCCGAGGGAATGTTGAACAGTGAAGGCGTCATTAGCGCTGCTTCATGTTGTGTATGGCTGTTCTGTTTGTTACAAGCCAAACAACGCCTGCTTTTGCATCCTCTCCTGAGCTCCCCCTTCTGCGCCAGGCTGTCCCAAGCATCCCAATTGGTATTCTGTAGAGATATCTTATTTTTAATCCTAAAGCTTCTTAATGATGGATCAGAGCCTTTAGACTCGCCTACCTAAAAGAGAAACTATATTATCCTTACAAAAACCAGCCATTCCCAGTTTTCCCCTAAAAAGGTCTATAGTAGGAAGACAGCAAATGTGTTTGTCTGATTGGCGTTTAGACAAGATTCGTAACATTGTATTGGGATTGTGGTCCCCTTTTTCAGTTTTTTAATTCAACCTTCATTGTAGACCAAGTCTTCTCCCAGAAGGAATGGATTAATAGACTTAAAGTAAGGGTGAAAGGAAATCTATAGGTGGATTTAACGCAAATGACACATGAACATTCAGAACTATTCCAGCAGTGAGACATTTCATAGGATGCAGCAGAGCCACGGAGAATGATCACTGACTACCTGTAGCTCTCCTAGTGATGAGTTTCAGTATAAAATGTAAGGTTACTACCAGTGCCAACCTAAAGCCAAATGGAAAGGTCCCCAATTTTGGATTTTTCCTTAAGTGTAAGATATAATGCTTGAAAGATTAAGAAACAACAGTCTAGGCAGAGAACAGATATTCTATAGAAAGCTAGGTTTATAGTAGATAAGAATAAGCTATATTAAATAGATGCAATGACTAGAAAGCTGAGAGACTGAGGACATGGTATGCCTTATCCAAAGAACGCTGGGCCAGAAGCTATACTTGTACCCTAGGTTTGGCACTATTCACTGGATGGCTTTAGACAAGTCACTTAACTTCTCCCAGCCTTTTTCCTCATTTGTCAAATGAGATTACACTAGGAAATTATTTTCAAACATGATTTAACCTTAGAACTCTTTGTTCAAATAAATCTTACAAAGAATCCCCAAGACATAAAACATCTAAAAGCCCAAGTCCTCAGTTTGAAGCTGGGTTGGGAGAGCCAGAGCCCCTACAAATCCTCATTTCTTTGATTACATACCTAGTAGCCCATAATTGGGCTCTGAGGAGTTTGAAAATCTCTGGACCAGATGAACCTTGAAGTCCATTCCAGCTCTAAAGAATCTAAAATTTACAAACCAGTTTTGTTCTTGTTGTTGCTCGTCAGTGTCAGTTATTAACTTTACTACTCAGAGGAACAGGGGCCAAGTTCCACCAAGGACATTTTTTTCCTGGCGCATAGTAGACATCTGGGAAATGTTTAAAGAATGGGTAGATTAAAGTACCAAAACAGAAGTAAGGGACGAGCAGGTACCCACGGGGTAAAAGGAAGATTCTATATGGGCAGAACTAGAGGAAAAGAAAATTATAAACCAGGCAAATGGGAGGAAGAGAAGGAGGAGAGGGAAAAAGAGGAGGAGGAGGGGAAGCAAAAGAGAACAGCTAACAAGGAAGAGATGGGGGACCGAGGCAGGTGGTAACAGAACTGATAAAGGGAAGGTGAACATCAATCCAAACAAAGAAAAATGTCATGTCTTCCCCAAAAAATGAGGGTACAGAATCCTATCATCAATTGCCTAGAAAAGAGAGAAACTTGAGCAGGGAGGGGGTTGACAAAAGAGAGAAGGAAGGAGTAGGAACCCTAAAAACTAATGTTCCCAGCTACCTTTTACAGCTGTCTCTGCAGGGAAGACTGGAGAAACTAGAGGAGAGAATGAGTGCAGGAAAAATTGCCTCCACGGAGCAGGTAAGAGGAGGTTGTTCAGATTTATGGATTTTATTAAGCCAGTTTTCTGAATCACTCTGCTATAAAGGAAAACAGCTTCTGCCGGGCTGTCTCCCTCCTTCAGGTGAGGAAGGAAGGTTGGGGGGGGGGGTGGAGGTAGGGACAGACTCTGGTCGTGTGTCTGCAGCTCAGAAGCACTGCAGGTGTTCCTAGCTATTGTGTCACATCATGTTTATATCACAAGTGGGAATTGAAAATCAGTCCATGTGAGGCAGAGATGAACCCACATCTGTCATCCTCCCCAACGATAAATAAATAAATAGCCCAGACAGACGAATGCCATTGTATCTAGAGCAAAATTTGAAAGCATGTGCTTTATAATAAAACTAGACCCAGGGTCCAATGGAGACTGCAGGTAGCTACACGCACTGTGGCTACCCTGAACATTGATGCTGCATATTGCTAAGGGGAATGTAATTTATAGCACAAACTCTACGGCTTCCACTAAGGTTGAGTTTTCCTCTCATTTTCTTGCCATTTTATTGGCTTCACTGCATGGTTGCCAATAGCAACACCCACTGGTAGCAAGAGCAGCTCAACACCATTGCAACCTGCCATACAGTGGAGCCCTGACAATGTCAACCATCAATCAGGCAGCTGTTTGTAATTGCCTCCATCTATTATTTCTCCTGTCTCGAGGTATCTTTCCTATTGGGGTCAAAATTCAGAAACTGCTGACTGTCTCGAGGTATCTTTCCTATTGGGGTCAAAATTCAGAAAACTGCTGACTAATGCCCCAGTCTGTTCCTCCACAACCATGAAACAGTAGAAAAGAGGGTAGCAGCCTCCCTGGTGCCAACAACCCAGAGGGTTAGAGGTTGAACTCTTGGGCGTTTGAGGTATTTTTAATCCCTTTTCTAATGTATAACTTTCCACGAATTGGGGGTACCCATATAATCTGCTTTTCCAAAATAGAGAAATTTTCCCAATCCTTATTATTGTTTACTTCCTATTGGAGGAAGGCATTTGAAATGTGAGCCTTCTTATAAAACCTACAACTGACCAGATTATGTGCGCTTCCTCAGGTCTCTTGGCATTAATGGTTGAAATGACTTCATCCTACTTTCTCCATGAAGTGTATTTTTTTCAGGCAGGCTATTTATAATTTTATTAGTCAGTATGTGGAGAATACATGCACAACCTACAATGTAACTGGCAATCCCAGCCAGGAGGGATGGCTTGGCAAACTGTAAAGGGCACTACCCCAGTGCACAGTGGATGGGGCTCCCCCAAGCCTGGCCATTGGCCAGACCTGTTATTTTGGGACTCTCAGGTCTTGGGTTTTCCACTTATAAAAGCACTGACTTTTATTCAGTTTATTTCTGCACCAAAGGACCAAGCTGTATTTAACTTTAAAAACTTCTCAAAAAAGATAGGAGCAAAGAGGTCATCTCCTCACTAAAGACAAAATAAAAAGTTACATATATGGAGTCGATATAAAAACAACCTTATCACAGATATGTCTGAGCCTGCCTCTAGTGATCATGAAAGACATGGTCATCAGTACATGGTTATAGGTACAAAAATATACCCTTTTATTTCATAACTTTAGATTATCTCATTTCATAGATATCCCATAAATGGTAGTCAGTTTAATTTACAATTTATAAAGTGAGTCAAAAGAAGTTAAAATTGCATGTGTGCTTTCTGTTTCTAAAATCTAAGCTGTCTAACCATTTCCAGGTATTTTATATTTGCATACTCATTGGGTTGGGTTGGAAATAATCTTTAAAATTTTGTTAGTGAAATAACATTATCTAATATTAATGCTATAAGAATTCAGTTGCTTTTTCATGTATCAAAATTTATCATATTTGATCCACTTACCTGAAGTCGTTAAACAGAGTCTGCTCAATTTACTTTGTGGTAGAATTATTTTAAAATCCATTTTTCCTGCTGACTCTTAATGAACTGCACAAAGATAAAATACAATTTCATCCCCATTAATAGTGTGAAAAACTCCTCTCAAGCAGGACAGAAATCTAAATATATTAAGGGAAGATTTACATCTAAAGAAAAATGTTTTGTCTGGAAGTAAACACTCATAAAGGATTCATTAAAGCAAAAGTGCAAAACCTAATTTGGGACCCTAAAAACTCTGGCAATGCCAGTGAAGTTTCATTGTCTGCTTCAGAATAACAGTCTCTGAAACTGTTGTTCTGCCGCATGCTGTAAAGAACTCCCAAAACTCAAATGTCACAGGAAATTTAAAGGTTGAGTCTGACTACAAGAAGGCCAAAATTTCGTAAGTTTCTTAAGTGAGCAATAATAGAATAAAACACGTAGATGGCAGAAATAAAGTGGTGTGTCTGGGGAATTTCATGTGGAGTACTTGGGTTTAACAATGCCTGAGGTCCTGCTTACATCGCTTGTGTACCTTTTCCTCAACTAGTAATTTGGAGTTGTACATCTTTTCTAATTTAATTTTGAATGTTCTTGCATATTTAGTCCATCTCTCAACAGTGCTAAAGATAAGTTATTTATCTGTGTAGCATATCTCTACCAATGTCATTGAATATATACACTGGCACAGAAATATGTTTGTTTTATTAAGTAAATGAAGTATTTGCTATAAATACTTTGCGTTCATTTGCTGTGTGTGTATGTCTGTTTAGAATCTCGATTATTTTTTTCTTTAGATTTAGATTAAATCATATTTAGATGAATTTTAAAAAACACAAACAGCATTGTATGGGAACAGGAGTTTAGGTTTTGGCTAATCTCACTCCCTTGGTGAAAAGTGCTTTTGCCATTTTATTTTGATGTACAATCATCTAAAAAGGATCCCCTACTGATTTGCTTCCTAATTATTATTGTTTTACACAAAAGAAGGGAAATATGTCTTCAACTAAGTTGTCTCACGTCACTCCATTTGTGTAGATTTCCCAAGCTGAGGTGTCATTTTAAGAATACTACATTATAGACTGTTTGCCCATTTCACAAGCATCTAATCCATGATTTTGAAACTGCTTTAAGAGACCTAAATATCTTTGTTTTTAATAAAATGCTTAAAGTTTAACTAAAGCTCCGGAATAATCTTTATTTCTCTTAGGAAGGACGATTTAAGGACTGAACGAGGCAAGCATGCATCCGAATACCTACGATTTAAATTTTGACTGTCAATTTAGCCCATTAACCTTGTCCTGATCTGTGATGTTTGCCTGTGTGAGAGGGATAGTAGGACAGCCCTGTCTACGGAGCATTTTAAAGATGACAAAAGGTTCTTTGAATTATTGAGGTTTTTCTGGAGGGATAAGAGTCTGCAGCACAATGCAGACGGGTTCCTGTGTCTGTTACAGATTGCTCAAATTTGCGTGGGCAATTACACAGGGGGATCGCATCGATGCAGGGCCTCCAGCCACTGATGCCATACAATTACACAACGGCTTCGGTGCTTAAACTTTAAAATTCTTACACCATTGTGCCTGTTCTATTAGAACTGCAGCAAATGATCCAAAGCCAATTCAAATGACTGGAGAGGAGGTGCTCAGGGGGAGAGGGAAGAGGTGCAGTGTGGCCCCTACTGGCCAGCTTAAGCAATCACCAACCCCCCCGCCGAGGCGACCACAGGCTTCTTTGTGCTTTTCAGTCCATGCTTTTCAAGTGAGGCCAACAGTTAAAATTACCTAATTCACAGAAGGGCCGTGAGGATTAATGAGGGAAGTTAGGCAAAGCAGGATCTGGTCCTGGTACAGAAAGTCCTGCATAAACACAGGGGCTTAGAGTAGCTCTTTGTTTGGATGGTTGATTGATTTCTTTAAATGTCAATATCCACAGTTGTGCCTTCTCTGGTAATTCCATTTATAAACCATGTTACTGTGCTCTTCCTAACAAGTTAATTTAGGTAATAACACCACAAGCCTCCAAATATAAGCTACTTGATTTTTTTTTAAAGGTATATCCAAGAAGGAAATCTAATTAAAATATTAATAAAGCTGGAACTGCCAGTGAAAGGAGAATTCATAATGAGGTTAAATGTCTTACCATCTGAGCATAAATGTTCCCAAATATTGATTTGGTATACAATTTTTCCAAAACTTAAAAGATTAAACAGATGATCCTAAAAGTCAATCAGTTACATTATCAATTTGACACTAATTTATTCTTTCTGCCTTCTTTATGGTGGAAGATTGGGGGGTGGGAAGGAAGAAGCAAGGGGACTGAACCACCAAACTGGCCATCCTGAAGAAAATGGCCTAGAATGAAAGGGAAGAGAAATAACAGCTGGAAAATGGTTTTGCAGAAGGTCTTTCTTTAACAAGGAAATTGTCTGACCACAGCTGTGGTTGTTGAGTTGTTCATAAATTACCAATGTTTACCAACAGGAAGCAATTACATTTAGAGGATAAATAAGAAAACGTAACTTCCAACTAGTTTTAAAAGAGAATGTCAAATAGATTACACATACAAATAGAATATGGAATTTGGTCATCTCACATTTTGACAGGCAGAAACATAAGCATGTTAAGAACTTTTAGCTCCCATACATTGTGCCCGAATGGAATTCTTCTACATGGTAAACATGCCTCCCTTTATGCAGCAAAATCCACCCTGAGCCCAATACTGCTTTCCTAAAGTCTAATTCCTTTCAATAAGGCACTAAATCTTTTTATTGCAACCACAAAATTCTTTCTTATTGCTAGAAATGGTACAATACACTAACTTTTTTGATACATGCTCCAGCTTTCCAAGATTCTGTTGGAAACAAAATGATCCTTTCTGACATTTTATAATATTCCACCCCATTTACTGCTTTCCAGAATTTCTATCATTAATTAAAGGGCCTTCTTTCACCATCCCCCTCCCAAAAAAACCCTAATCTATTCCCCAACTGCCTGTCATAGACTAAATAAAAGTCAGTCTATCACAGCAGCAGGGATGGTCATGCCAATTTCACAGCGTGATTTGTGCACTCATTTTATTTTGCAAATGACCCTGCCCTCCATCTGTCTAAGCCGAATGTCCTGCTTTTTCCAAGCCAGGCCTCAGGAGCAGCAGCACATGAAGTAAGGAGGAAGGCACAGAACGTCTCCCTCCTGCCCGCTTCAGCAGCCACACTCACAGACAGGTACCAGCACAAAGAGGGGAACCTCAACTGATGCCTGTAGGGATTGGAGAAATTTGGGGGACAGCAGAGATTCCTTCTATTTTGCTTACATTCCCAAGAAGCCATTTGAAGGTGAATGCTTTCATGGTGCGAATACAACTCTGAAAATCAGACTGATAAAGATATAAAAGGCAATTTCCCATTTCCATGTTCTGTCATGTTACCTTGATTTGCAATAGCACCTCACCCAAAGTATCAGGTCATACATAAGGATTTTAAAATAAATACTGAGCCTGAGTTGCCAAGAGACAAGTGTAGTCAGGCAGCCATAAAGGTGAAGATCCTCCCCCAGCCACCTACCCACTCCCCAATTACTGAGAGGCACTAGCAAGCATCCCTCAACCCACATACCTCCCTGAGTTGAAGGCCCTAAAAGAGTGCACCCAGAGATCAGGTTGAAAGAAGCCCCGGAATAGAGTTATGGTGGACCCCATCAGCTGCTTTCTCTGGGGATCTTAGGTGGGCCAGAATGCCACTCAACCCGTCTGAAATGGGTTTTTGTCCCTTTCTCAGTATTCATGAAGTGGAAGGTTCCTTGTCTGGTCCCACCCAGAAGGACAGACCTCTGTCAATTTCTCAGCAGGGAAGACTGAATGAGTATATAAAGTCAGTTGCTTTATGATACAAGCAATCACATGCCTGCAGAAGTCCCCTACCAGCTATACTGGGTGACTAGGAACTATACCACCCCCACTAGTTATTTCCTAACACCTGCTCACAGCTGCAAATCAGATCTGGAAGTTCAAATTTCTACTGCCCACACCAAGTTGGTTCGTTGTTTTAATGGAGGAAAAAAAGACACTAATGTTCCAGAATACAATGTGGCAGCAAACACTGGGCCTTTACAAACTCATCTATAGGAAATAAATGGAATAAGTTACAAGCAGTCACTATTTCCTACTGAAACTATCTGCTGGATGTCATGGCACTGCTGCTACCTAGCTGTGTGGTCTTGAGCAAATTATTTAAAACTTTCTAGTGCACAGATTCCATATCTGTAATATACAGATCACACGGTGGTCATTAAGATTAGAAATAATCTTAATGTTTAAATTGTCTTAGGGACATACATATGGTTGGTGTTGGCTCTGGAATTTATACATAGAAAAGATGTTATGGGCAGCAAAAGGACTTGAATTGAAGCCTTTAAGTATATAGCAAAGACATAATTTTATTCGTACGCCGTTTATCTTAGATACTAGATAGTCCAAGGCAGATCATGGACGACCAATGGAGATGCAGGGAGATCAAGGAACACTGGTTTCTTATTTGTAGTGAAAGTTGGAGGGCCAGGCCAATAGATATGGCCAAGATTAAACGCTAACATCTGTTCAGTAATAACTGTTTGGGGTGAGGGGGGAACGCCTGGATCTAAAATTAAACGTCTCCCAATACCAGATAATATTCACAAAACCATTTATCATCGTTAATTTGTGGAAACGATAAAAATAAGAACTATTATTACCCTCTGCATTTATGTCTTAGTGTGCCCTCAAGGCAGCTTAAAAAGAGAGGCTACTCTAATTCCAGGAGAATGCCAAAGAGATATTCCACCTTTTCCTTCCCATTAAAATACAAAAACAAACCGCGAAACGACGCCATTAGTATGCACTGCAAAGTGTATAAGGCTAAAAAAGCAAGGGATTTCAGACCGCAAATCTTTCTTCGCCGCGCCGGAGACAGGTGACACAGCAGGCAGCCAGCAACTCTCAATCAACCGCAACACTAAAGAAAGGCAAGTGAAACCTCATCTCCCGGCAACCGAGGGTCCGTCCCGCAGAGACTACGCCTCCCAGAGTGCAGCGCGGCCACGTTCCGACGTCGGCGCCATCGGACCAGTGCATGCCGGGAAGTAGAGTTTCCGTTTTTGAATTGCCACGAGGCCTTTCATCTCTCTTGCTGGACTCACGACCTTCGCAGCCCAGAGTCTTCGAGGGCCAATACAGTAGTTTAATGATTCACCTCAGTGATTCCTTTATATTCCTTACAGAGTTTTTCCGTTGCAAAGCAATATCCGGACAAACAGCCTTCCGTTTCCGGTTGGCATGTTGCCGTGGTAACTGGGACGCACAGCCGCGGAGAAGGTTATGGCGGGGCTGAGCGGTGCGCCCATCCCCGACGGGGAGTTCACCGCGGTCGTGTACCGGCTCATCAGGGATGCCCGCTACGCCGAGGCCGTGCAGCTGCTGGGCGGAGAGCTCCAGCGGAGCCCGAGGAGCCGCGCCGGCCTGTCGCTGCTGGGCTACTGCTACTACCGCCTGCAGGAGTTCGCTCTGGCCGCCGAGTGCTATGAGCAGCTGGGCCAGCTGCACCCGGAGCTGGAGCAGTACCGCCTGTACCAGGCCCAGGCTCTGTACAAGGCCTGCCTTTACCCAGAGGCCACCCGCGTCGCCTTCCTCCTCCTGGACAACCCCGCCTACCACCACGGGGTCCTCCGTCTCCAAGCCGCGATCAAGTACAGCGAGGGCGATCTGCCCGGGGCCAGGAGCCTGGTGGAGCAGCTACTGAGTGGGGAAGGAGGAGAAGACATTGGGGGCGAGAACGAGCTCGATGGCCAGGTCAACCTGGGCTGTTTGCTCTACAAGGAGGGACATTATGAAGCCGCGTGTTCCAAGTTCTCTGCTGCCTTGCAGGCTTCGGGCTACCGGCCTGACCTTTCCTACAACCTGGCTTTGGCCTATTACAGCAGCCGGCAGTATGCATTCGCGCTGAAGCATATCGCCGACATTATTGAGCACGGCATCCGCCAGCACCCAGAGCTGGGTGTGGGCATGACCACCGAGGGCATTGATGTTCGAAGTGTTGGCAACACCTTAGTCCTTCACCAGACCGCTCTGGTGGAAGCCTTCAACCTCAAGGCCCCCATAGAATACCAACTGAGAAACTATGAGGTGGCCCAGGAAACCCTCACAGATATGCCTCCGAGGGCAGAGGAAGAGTTAGACCCTGTGACCCTGCACAACCAGGCGCTAATGAACATGGATGCCAGGCCTACAGAAGGGTTTGAGAAGCTACAGTTTTTGCTCCAACAGAATCCCTTTCCCCCAGAGACCTTTGGCAACCTGTTGCTGCTCTACTGTAAATATGAGTATTTTGACCTGGCAGCAGATGTCCTGGCAGAGAATGCCCATTTGACTTACAAGTTCCTCACACCCTATCTCTATGACTTCTTGGATGCCATGATCACTTGCCAGACAGCTCCTGAAGAGGCTTTCATTAAGCTTGATGGGCTAGCAGGGATGCTGACTGAACAGCTCCGGAGACTCACCAAACAAGTGCAGGAAGCAAGACACAACAGAGATGATGAAGCTGTCAAAAAGGCAGTGAATGAATATGATGACACCCTTGAGAAGTATATTCCCGTGCTGATGGCCCAGGCCAAAATCTACTGGAACCTTGAAAATTATCCAATGGTGGAAAAGATCTTCCGCAAATCTGTGGAATTCTGTAATGATCATGATGTGTGGAAGCTGAATGTGGCTCATGTTCTGTTCATGCAGGAAAACAAATACACAGAAGCCATAGGTTTTTATGAGCCCATAGTCAAGAAGCATTATGACAACATCCTGAATGTCAGTGCTATTGTGCTGGCTAACCTGTGTGTTTCATATATTATGACAAGTCAAAACGAAGAAGCCGAGGAGTTGATGAGGAAGATTGAAAAGGAGGAAGAGCAGCTCTCCTATGAGGACCCAGATAAGAAAATCTACCATCTCTGCATTGTGAATTTGGTGATAGGGACGCTCTATTGTGCCAAAGGAAATTATGACTTCGGTATTTCTCGGGTTATCAAAAGCTTGGAACCTTATAATAAAAAACTGGGAACTGATACCTGGTATTACGCCAAAAGATGCTTCCTGTCATTACTAGAAAACATGTCAAAGCACATGATTGTGCTTCGTGACAGTGTTATTCAAGAATGTGTCCAGTTTCTAGAACACTGTGAACTTTATGGCAGGAACATACCTGCTGTTATTGAACAACCCCTGGAAGAAGAAAGAATGCATATTGGAAAGAATACAGTCACTTATGAATCCAGACAACTAAAAGCTTTGATTTATGAGATTATAGGTTGGAATATGTAGTAATGTCTAATAATGGCTTTTATCCAAATGGCTCTGTTAACTATACATATTTGCAACTCTTTTATCTGTGTTTGTCCTTTGGCATCTTCACATTTGTTATACGTTGAAATTTGTACACTTTAAAATTATAATTAAAATAATTTTGATGTATCTTTTGAGAAACCTCACAAAAGAATTATAATAAAAAGAACTTGAACCCTAGAAGGATTTATGAAAAATTCAAAAATGAATGGGGAAGTGTGTCTAATAGTATTTGTATTGCCTATGTTCTCTCTCCATTGTATCTTTTGTGTTTTGCTATGTCCTGAAAAAATCCTGCATGAGAAGATTATATCATCCAGAGACCAGGCACTATCAAATCCTGAACTCGGTTAATGTATAGAACATCTGGACATTAATAATAGGGTTTCACATTATACTTCAACAATTTACCCTTAAGTAACACTAATTAGTAATGCATACATTTTGCATAGATTTTAGTATGTCTTGGCAGAATTTTCCAATACAATTGTAATGCTTTATCTAACAAGAATTCCTTATGTTCTAAATTTTTTTTAATCTGTAAGATTCAGTAGGAAATCTTGTGCCATAGTAAAACTATGGTGCTATGGTGTGGAGACAATAAACAATTGACCAATTTCTATGGTTTTCTTGTGTCCATTTGTGAATAATTTGAATATATAATCTTAGTCTTTGCATAACTGATCTTTAACAGTGATTAATAACAAGTACCCTTAGAACTCGGTTCTTAGTTCTTGTTTCTACTTAAGACACATTAATACTGGACTTTGTTTTTATGTTGTAGCCTTTTGGAAAAGGAAAAATATTCTATGCTATTCCAATGACCCTATCAAACTCTCCTACTCATACCATAGAATGGTATCAATGGATTCTGAAAACTTATCTGTTAAATTCATAATGCCAGTTTCATAGTCAAAACTCAATAGTGTTTGGGGGTTCTCACTGTGAACCCCACTCATTCTGCATAGACATTTAATTTTCTGTAAGCTACAAGAGATTTACTGTTTGTTTCCCCAACCCCTTACACCTTTGCTCTTCATAAAAGTAACTGCCATGCTCACTTGATCTGGTCTAGAAAAAGTCAAAGGCATTAGGTTGAATCATATGAAATTGCTGATTTTGAAAGTTTTCCGCCTATAAAAATAGCAATTCCCATGGATCAACCTAATAGCTCTTGATGAACAGTAGGAATTCCTGCTATAATAATTTTCTTTTTTTTTCACAGAGGAAACAGCTAGATAGGTGCCCAGATAAAGCATGCTGAGAATAATTCTTCTGTAGCATGACATCTTTGGGTACTGAAATTCTATCGGAATCTGTGTGAGAATTTGGCTCATAGTGACTTCTACTGCATGGACTGGAATTTATGTCATCTTTTAGCCTGTTATCCGAGCTGGTACCATTTATCTAGTTGATGGTGATGGTCTCATATTTGGAAGGAAACTCTGAAGGCATTATTAAAGGAATTAATATGCTGTACATTGGAGGAAATTTTCCATATGCTTAAGAAGTATAGAAAACATACAGTGTCCTCACTCAAGTAAAGGACTCCTTTCCAAACCTAGTGGTTCCTTCTATTACAAATTAACTTCTGGAGCATGTAAAGAAATAAATATTTTACAGTTTTGGTTTTCCTGTTGGCATGTTAACTGGGATGCACACTCAACACACCTGCTGTTACTGAACAACCCCTGGGAGAAGAAAGAATGCATATTGGAAAGAATACAGTCACAGTTGAATCCAGACAGTTAAAAGCTTTGATTCATGAGATTATAGGTTGGAATATGTAGTAATGTCTGATAATGGCTTTTATCTAAATAGCTTCGTTACTCCCATTTCACACATTTAAAAAATCTATATTTATCCTTGACAACTTTACAGTTGTTACATTTGAACTCTGTACACTTAAAATTATAATAACAAATATTATTTGATGAACTTTTCCATTTTTTTAAGAAGAGTAGGGAGCATGCAGTATGAGCTAAATCACTTTTGCATTCTCTCTGCCAGTAACAGTCACCAGGTCTTGCCCCCAAGCAACAATTGCTAGAGTGACATCTTTGTATAAGCAAGTAACCGTAAATAGCAGTTTCTATTCTACTTTAGGCTGTAGAAAAGGGTGTGGCATGAGCCAAAGAACTGCTAAAGTGGGTATGTTTGCATTCATCTGGTGACCAATATGTAATGGTCCATGGCTGGACCATTTCTCAATCAGCAAATAAATATAGGTTCATTGCGCCATCTCAGGATAGACTGTGCTGTCCAATAAGACCAATTCTCACTTTAATTTTTGCCTCCACTTCATTTTTTAGTCCTTCAACTTTCTGGGTCTCAGCAAAGTTGAGTATGGACCCTGGCCTAAGCTCTCTTAGAAGTACTGAATGAGAATTGGTTTTTTTCAGGTATGAAGTTTGGTCCATGGCTTCATTTTTCTTCTATAATTTGGTTGCTTGGTTGGTCTTAAGTTTTATAATCAAAATTTCCCTTCATATTCCACTTTTTATTTTCCAGAATTGTTGTGCCTCCTTGTGAATACTAACAAATATCAAGTGTGGACACTTTGTGATGTGTTCAGTATAGGTGAAAATGAGCACCGAACTGATAATGAAAAGACTAAGGTATGAGTTCCAGACTTTCCAAAATTAAGTTTTAGGACTTAAGAAATTCATTTACCCCTTGAGATCCCAATCATTCGAACTACTAGATGCTCTTCACAGTTACTTCTGGCTATAACATCTGATTCTGTATAAGTCATATAGAAGAAAGTTGCCTTCTTTTACGACCTGAATATATAAACAAGTCACTAAGGAACATAATATATATTTGTATTATAAATGAATGTTTTATGGTATTTTGACTTATGACAGTAAACGTTAACCCCTCAGGTAGATGTTTGTTGTTATTGTTGGATGCTATAACATTTTGACTACTACTGAGAAATTTGCATTTTTGTCTTTTTGTTCACTTGGAGATTTGCTTACAGCTCTAGCTATGAATGTACTGTAAGGCAGTCCTCGTTCTCTGCTATGGTTGTGCATAAATCAAGAATTTTGTAAATATTTAGAAATTAATTCTCTTAACTTCCCTCTTTTAGTTTATCTACTAATGTCTATTTGTTGGGGATGGGGAGATGTGATTTTAATTCTTCCCCAAGATGATATACCAAAAATGATACATAAATGATATATATTCCAGGAGTTTTATTAATAGGCTATTATAATATGCATTTTTAAAATCAATTATTCTTGAAATAATTAGAGTCTCTCCTACCCCTGAAGGCCTCCAACTGCTGGTTTGCCAGAAATCTGGAAAGAGGGGAACACTGAGGTGAAGATGAAACGGAGCTTTAGCTATATGATTTACTTCACAACCCACCTTGGATCCCCTTCATGTCCAAATCTCAGTAGTTAATCAAAGGTCTGCTGCCATTAACAGAACAGCAGTAATGGATAACAGATGCCAGAGCTACTTCTGTAACTAACTCATTCAATCAAGTCATCAGTCCTCACACCCTTGTTTTATTTAATACAAGGAGGTCATGCAGACTTTCCAAAAGGACAAAGCCACAATGAGCAGGAAGACAACTTCCAGTTTATAAAGCTTTTTTTGGAGCTGTTTCTTTTTTTTCTTTTTTTGCCTTCAAAAGGTCTATTTAGGAGGTAGTAGTGTTTACTGCTACAGAATGTATCACAAGATAAGAAATGAAAAATCTCTCTCCCTTACCACACCCCGCCTTTCCTTTTTCTTTTTCCCTTTTATTTTCTCCCTTTTGTCAATTACAGGGACACTTTTCTGATAGCTGGCGGTTGAAACCACAAGCTGGTATAAAATATGCATACCAACGTTTTAGCGATAAGTGTCAGGTAAGCTAGCACTATGATTATCAAGGTGACTTTAGAAACCATTTAACCATGCATCTTTGCAAATTGAAATCACATTTATCAATAAAAAGTGACTCTCAAATTAGTAAAGCCAGAAGAAAATTTTGAAAGGAATCACCTAAAACACTGGATCTGTATATTTTGTAGAACCCAGTGAGCTTTATTTGTATCCTCGCAGTAATTCCTATACTTTTTTTTTTTTTTTTTTTTTTTTTTTTTTTTTTTTTTTTTTTTTTGTGGTACACGGGCCTCTCACTGTGTCGTGGCCTCTCCGATGGCGGAGCACAGGCTCCGGACGCCCAGCCGCTCCGCGGCATGTGGGATATTCCCGGACCAGGGCACAAACCCGTGTCCCCTGCATCGGCAGGCAGACTCTCAACCACTGCGCCACCAGGGAAGCCCCCTATACTTTCTTTTAAACTCTCTTTGACCTCAATACAAAAACAGTGACTGAAAAAGATGTACAATATTTTTATTATTTAAAATGTTACATGACATTGGGAATTAATTATACTCTGAACTCTAGTGTATACTTGCTTTTCTGCATCCATAATCATATTTATATTGAATATTTTTTATATCATGTATAATGTGGTCTTGTTTTAATATTGTCTTAGTAGGAGGCTGTGTGTGGGCAGTTTGAGGAGATTATTTTATACCTGAATCCCCCTATTAATTGAGGTTCTTTTGGCTGTTTAATTAAATCATCTCCCTTGGATTTGGGCCAAGATTGATCCATCACATACTGAAATCTTGTCTACAACAAAATATGTACATAATAGAAAAGGAATTGCCTTCATAGGGAAAAAATATTAGAAAATAGAGTTCTATACATATTTCTATCATGAAAAATAAGCATTTGTTAAAGTAGGACCAGACAATAACTTGATTGTGAATATTATTAGGTGAACATGTACACTGAGTCCAAGTCCTTGTCCAAAAGTGAAATTTGCACATATTTGTGAAAGTAGGCACATCACTGTCAATGACTGGATACCTCAGTTCAAAAGAGCAAATGGCTAAAATTGCACTGTGCCAACAGGACCCAAGTAAGCTATGTGAGCAAGCATTTATTGCTATTATTATTTTGTTTCCAGTTATTTTATTACAAGAGGCAAATGCATAAGATAAAAGACACATGACTTAAGGTTTCACCAGCACTCACGGCAACTGCTCTAAAAAGTATGTCCACAGAGTGTCCACAGACTCTAGAGAAGCTTGTCAAGACTCACCAGGAAATTACTGGCTGGTTAGTACTTCTGTCTCTGCTGCATATGGTGAGAGGCTATTCTGGGAAGACTCAACCTCTTAGTCCCAGTTATTCCAAATTTGCCAAAGCCATCTCCTGTAATTTATGCACTTCATATACAGAAAGGAGAATATATACTTTGGAGACTAGAAGACATTTAGTTCCTCTTTAAGTCAGGAAATAACAGTGTATATATCTCAAGATATGGTCACACCCTAACACTGTAAAGCAAAAGCTTCAGGAATCAAATCATAACAGAAACACATTGTTTTTCACAGAACTAAAACAAAAAACTTTTTAATTTATATGGAAACACAAAAGACCCCGAATAGCCAAAGCAATCCTGAGAAAGAAAAACAGAGCTGGAGGAATCAGACTCCCTGACTTCAGGCTATACTACAAAGCTACAGTAATCAAACAGTATGGTACTGGCACAAAAACAGAAATATAGATCAATGGAACAGGATAAAAAGCCCAGAAATAAACCCATACACCTATGGTCAATTAATCTATGACAAAGGAAGCAAGACTATAAAATGGAGAAAAGACAGTCTCTTCAATAAGTGGTGCTAGGAAAACTGGACAGCTACATATAAAAAAATGAAACTAGAACATTCTCTAACACCATACATAAAAATAAACTCAAAATGGATCATAGACCTAAATGTAAGGCTGGACACTATAAAACTCTTAGAGTGAAACATAGGCAACGCTCTTTTACATAAATCGCAGCAATATCTTTTTTGATCCACCTCTTACAGTAACGAAAATAAAAATAAACAAATGGGACCTAATTAAACTTAAAAGCTTCTGCACAGTAAAGGAAACCATAAACAAAATGAAAAGACAACCTACAGAATGGGAGAAAATATTTGCAAACAAAGTGACCAGCAACGGATTAAACTCTGAACAGCTCATGCAGTTCTATGTCAAAAAAGAAACAACCCAATCCAAAAATGGGCAGAAAATCTAAATAGACATTTCTCCAAAAGAGACATACAGATGGCCAAAAAGCACATGAAAAGATGCTCAACCTTGCTAATTATCAGAGCAATGCAAATCAAAACTACCATGAGGTATCAATTCACACCGATCAGAATGGCCATCATCAAAAAGTCTACAAACAATAAATGCTTGAGAGGGTGTGGAGAAAAGGGAACCCTCCTACACTGTTGGTGGGAATGTAAATTTGTACAACCACTATGGAGAACAGTATGGAGGTTCCTTAAAAAACTAAAAATAGAACTATCACATGATCCAGCACTCCCACTCCTGGCATATATCCGGAGAAAACCATAATCTAAAAAGATACATACATCCCAATGTTCACTGTAGCATTATTTACAATAGCCAAGACATGGAGGCAACCTAAATGTCCATCAACAGAGGAATGGATAAAGATGATGTGGTACATATATACAATGGAATATTACTCAGCCATAAAAAAGAATGAAATAATGCCATTTGCAGCAACATGGATGGACCTAGAGATTATCATACTAAATGAAATAAGTCAGACAGAGAAAGACAAGTATCATATGATATCACTCATATGTGGAATCTAATTTTAAAATGATACCAATGAACTTATTCACAAAACAGAAACAGACCTACAGATATCGAAAACAAACTTATGGTTACCAAAGGGGAAACGTGGTGTGTGTGTGGGGGGTGGTTTATAAATCAGGAGCTTGGGATGAACATACACACACTACTATATATAAGATAGATAAGCAACAAGGACCTGCTGTATAGCACAAGGAACTCTACTCAATATTCTGTGACAATCTATACGGGAAAATAATCTAAAAAAGAATGAATATATGTTTATGTATAATTGAATCACTTTGCTGTACACCTGATACTAATGCAACATTGTAAATCAACTATACTCCAATTTTAAAAAAAAGAAACACATTGCTAAAAAGAATTCTGTTATGAGGAAATACCTGATACCTACATATGCCAATGAATGCCATTATTTTGTGCGTTTACAAGAAAAAGTAGTTAGTAGAGCATTTTTGTTTCCAGGTCTTTTGTTTTTGTACTGATTCATTACGTATAAACTGTTTCAACAGAATGCCAAAGAATGGTCATGAGCTACACATGATCTGACCAAGATGTTGAGAGTAGTTATTAGCCCCTTTCAGAAACTAGGGAGACTTTCTGACAACGTATATGAGATTTATAATGAAATGATTGGCAAAACTGTAAAATTATTCTGGAAATAATAGTGTGGAATATAAAATGGAAAACCATAAATGCATTCTTCTGCAGTATTTGTAAATATGACTTAAATAGATTCTTTAAGTTACAAGTTGGGTATTATGATAAACATTTGGAATGCATCTGCAACAATGAGCCCGGGGCTTGGACTAGCTCACCTCTTGAATCAGAAACCTGAGGCTCACAGACATTAATACGACTTGCGCCAGAGCAAATAGTGGCCAAGCCAGAATCAGAATCCAGGGCTTCTGGCTCAGCTCCTGTGCTCTTTCCACTCGACCTCATTCACTCCTTAGATTTTTTTTTCCAAAATATTCTGACCCTATAAAATGCTAAGCATTTCGTTTTCCAGAGCCACGACTTTTACTACATTCGTTGCTGCTGATTATTTAATATCATAACCATTCTTATAAATGGTTTTGATTAGCTTTGGATGCATCTAATTTGTTCTCCTAAAATGGACCACATTCATCAGGTCTCCCTATAAATATGAATTCCTCCAAACTTGACTCCAATCCCATGTGTGGAATTCTATATTAACATTTAAAATTTTACATTGCAAATACAATAAAATTTAATGGTTATGGTGGTTTATAATCCAATATCCATTCCCTACCCCTATTCTACCCCCACCTCCAGAAGTTTGGTCTAAATTTATGGTTCTCAAATGCTTAGCTATACATTAGAATCACCTGGAGAGCTTTTAAAACTCTCAATGCCTCAGGCTGCATCCCAGGATCTCTGAGAATGGGACCCAGATATCAGTATTTCTCTCAACTTTCAAAATGCAGCCAAGGTTGAGAACCACTGATCTAAGGCCATTGTTGCAACCCCCCTTTTCGTGATTGATTTAGAAATAACCATGTGAACCAAACTTTTCCAAGGCATGGGAAGTCTCTTGAAGGGTTGCTGAGAAAGTTTTCTTCATCTCCTAAAAAAACAAAAAGGATGTAAGAAGGACTCTTTCTCTGGGTATTGTTGATCTGAATCTGCTGCCGCCATCTTACGACCATGACAGAAACCAGTCTAAGGGTGAAAGTGACTTTGAAGATATCAAAGAAAAAGAAAGAACTTGAGTCTTTGATGACATCTTTAAGCCATTGTAATAGCTATCCTAGAGCCTGACCTACTTCTGGGTCTCCTTCAAAATGGAAAAAAAATAAATTATCTTATTGTTTAAACTTATTTCAGCCAGATTTCTCTGTTACTTGTGTCTGAAAGCACCCAGACCACACTCATCATATTTAGGTCATACATTTTGAGTGTTGTCCAGGAGGCGATGAATTTTTATGCAAATCCCTGTTAGTCACCCAGTCTTCCTTGAGATCCAGTGCCACTCCTTAGGTACCAGTGAACAGGACAAAGTTAGCTGACCTTTGTAAAGACATTGCCTGAAACCTTGACTTCATTAGTATTAACTGCTCATCCAGCCTTTTGAAATTGCAGTGGCTACTCGTGAAAGCGGGTGTGCCTTCGTATTCTCGGGTGAACGTTCACTTATGTAAAAGTAAATGAGAACTGTTTTGCCCCACCCAAATGAACTGCCTTAAGTCTAAGCCTTGCTCAATGCTTTTTGGCAAAATCATAAGATAAACACGAATGTGTATAGTGACTCATCCAGAAAACATTCCTCAATTTCAGAATTTCCTCCACATTCATGTAAGACTGTTTCAGTAAAAGCGCAATAATAATAGAAGAATAAAGATGAAAATGGAAACAACAGCAGTATTTATTCATGAACAGTAAACCTATGTGTTAAAGTGAGGCAACCTCATCTTTTCTCCGGTGAGAAATGCTAATCTATGTACTGCACTATTTCAGCTTTGGCCCTTTCCAGTCATAAACCTGGTTATAGGAATAACTTAATGAAAAATAAATACTTTAGTTCTTGATAATCCCCACCAGCTCTGCATTCCACCCATCAGGCCCAACTTATTCTGAGCTGTTGGCTTATACCAGTTCTGTACAAGAAAGACGAAAAAAATTCAAATTCAAACCGGATAGTCCCTATCACATCCGGGGATTGGGACAGTTGATTTATTCATACAATCTCTTTAAACATCTACCAGGAGAGGTTCTAAGACAGAATTTATTGCCTCCGCCTGCCATCCTTGGGCCCACAAAAAGCAAAGCAAAATCCTTCTATGAAATCTGAAACTCCAGTCACTGATTTCCTCCTGGCTGATGTCATTTCAAAGGCACGGTATATCCCTGTGATAGCTGCAGCAGAAATCTGCCTCTCTATAGGGTTTCCATCTGTTTGCCATCAGAAAGAACCTCTCTGGGGAGCCAAAGTAAATGCAGAGCACCCACTCCTCCCCAGGGGTCCCAGAGTCTTGCATTAGTGTTTTCAAAATCAACTGTTGTTAGGATTGAAGATGCTTAAGCTTTCCCAGAATAGGAAAGTATTGCTGTAACTTTAGTTTTATGTTTGGCTTATCATGGACTGTTCTGTAAAAATTTTCCATATGATTCTGAAACTACTATGCAAATATTACCAAAATGAAAATCCGATCACTGACATTCTTTCCTTTGGGAGAAGAGTTTTCTACATAACTTCCTGTTCTGCACTTCTTATTATAAAACAGCTTGAATTTGGAGAAGCTCCTTCTGAGCTTAAAAATATAAATATTTTGTGTCAAAAGGCTATTTATTCACTTCTCATTAAGGGTCAACAGAGATGATACAATAGGTTAAAGCAGAGAAAATAGATTATAATGACAAGAGATTTCAAAACTGATCTTTTTCAGATCAGCTTCAATACAGATAATCCACTGTAAATAATGAGAGTTCATACTGGTAGCAAGGTATAACTAACTGCGAATTGAGTGTATTCATCCAGCAATAAATGCATAATGGTCCCCTTTATTCCTGAAAAAACAAAGCTTCAATTAATTCCACAGGAATGTTTAATAAAGGAAAAGATTTCATGAAGATCAACCTTTATCTCATCTCCATTCTCCCCTACAGGTATTAGAGCTTTCACAGTGCCTGAACAAAAACAGACTCTCCAGTATATTCCTCAAGGAATCATTTATTAAATGTGTTTTTATAAATTGGACTTTCTGTGTTTATGTGCCATTTCCTCAGAGAAGGCTAACTATAAGGATGAAATAGAAATAACATCACTTTTCAATATCCCTCAAGCCCCAATTCCTAGAAAAAGACAAGAATACAAAGGTCTTTTTATTCATTCTGTCAAATACCAGTTTGTTTCAATATGGTTTCCTGGAGTTCAATATCAAATGAGGCACAGTCCCCAGTGGGCCGTAGAAAGGGAAAGTTTCCCTCACCTCCCTGGGGAAAAGGAAATGTGAGTACTGAACTAAAAGACTGTGAAAGAATGGAAAGGGGATGAAGGAAGACTTCAAGACAGAGGGTAAGGCACGAGGGAGAGACCAGGTGAAGAAAGGCAATAAACAACTTACCTTTAATGGAAAGACAAAATTACGGCTACTATATTTACATGACTTAAACATGAGATATATTTACCTCAGTATTTTCTAAAGCACGATAAATGCACAAGATAATTAAATGAGATGAATTTAGTTGGCACACAAAAGAACATTGTTTAACAGCCATGCACTCATTTTACTGTATGCATGTTCACACACACACACACAAGACACATCAAACCTGAAATTTCATGCATTCTACTGCATAGGATGAGGCTAAAATAAAAAATTACTTGATTGAAAAGTATTAAATACCAAGACACTTAGTACTTGGCTGTGGCAAGAAGCATGTGACTTGAATGACTACAATTTAGGAAACTTTGGTTTAGCAAATGGAGAACAGAATTTCATGTGAGGGTGAGAGAACCCCACTCTCCTCTGAGCAGAAGTGGGATTTTTACCCATTTTAGACTCAGTAAGTATTTGTCAAGGGTCTTCTATTTTCAGAAAGCTAACTTCACATTTTAATACAGAGATTTTTGCCACCTACTGTGAACATTTCCTCAGAAGAATCTTACTAACAAATTTATGAGAAAACAGTTTTAAATTTTCTAGATCCACATTTCCTTGTCTGAAAAGCTGATATTTTTAGACTAGCCATTACTTCACGTTTCCTTGCCATTCTGATCTGTTCTGATCCTATGACTTTTTTTTCTTTTTTTCCATTTCTCACGAACCTAACAAGTTCTTATTTTTTGGTGGATGATGGATCCTACCAGTAGAGGGGGCCTCACTCGGCTTGAAAAGTATTCTGAAAGGCTGAAGGGATGGTTTACTCCAGTCGAAAGAGGATAGCTCATCCGTTTGTCTGCTTAACACCCTGTCATTTTTCTCTGAGTCGCTAATTTTAAAATGAGACCACTAGCCTAGGAATCAGTCTGGCAGTGGACATGCTGTCACAATCCAGTTTGAGATCCAGTCTTCAGATTTCCTAAGGACCTGGTGAGCCAGGGTTCAACACATCTTGCTAAAAGCTAAAATAGTGAATGTTCTAATTGTTACCACACTTTTCATTATGTGTGTTCTGCACTGACTAGGCAGGGGTCCAGCTGTGTTCACTTCAAGTGGGATTCAAAGTTTTAGAGCTAGAAGGATTTTTAAGAGCATCTGTTCCAACTCCCTCGAATCACAGATGAGGGATAGACACTCAAAGAACTTATGCTCCACTGAAAGACACTAGTGTGGAAATAGTACTGTTCAGCTTTTATTCTTAAAAAGTCATTTGCAGCTGTTCAGTCCTGACTGCCCCCTAGGAGCTGTGTGGCAGGTTATTTAACGTCTGGGCCTCAGTTTCCTTTTCTGTAAAATAAAGGCACAGAGCCAGTAATTGCTAAGATCACTTCAGTTCTATTTTATTAGGCTCTCTGCCTCTAAATGATTACTGCTTTGCTTCTATTTGCAGGCAATTCTAAGGCTTCTTGTTTGCTTTATGGTTCATTCATCTCCTTTAAGTTTATACATGTGTTTTACCTTTATGAGTATAGAAGGGATTAAAATTCAACTACACCAGGACAAAAAGCTGTAACTCCATTACGAATGCGACAATCAAAAAATATATAATCCAGGACAGTAAGAGAATGTGGAAAGGTGAAAAGTTGGAGTATTAAGGTTGTAGAATTATGAATGATTCATCTTCTAAAAAATGTTTATAACCGTTGTGTAATGAACATAATTCAAGAGGATGAAAACGTCAATCTAAAAGGCAAAGTGGAGGTTAATAAGTATCAAACCATGGCCAGGTAGAGATTTTAGGAGGTGGAATGAAAGCAATCAGCAGGCCCACAAGTGCTCACCCCCAAGTCCCCCACTTCTGGTGTACTTCAGCCTTGCAATAAAGCTTCCCATTTTTCAGAATATTAAATTTGAGTTCAGGGAAAGCCAGACATCATGTAATTCACCGTTTTGAATTACAGTGTATATCTAATAAAAGCCCACAAAACTTGCCCAAAAAGAGTCTTTTAAAGAGCTGTGTGTTTGCTAAGAAGAAGGGAGGTGGGAAAGAAATCATATGTAAGGGAAGCCTTTTCACAGAACAAAGGCAACTCCAGATCAGGCACGGATACCAGCAGATAAATTAAAATAGGGACCCCACACACACACAAAAGAAAGGAAGGAAGAGGGGCAGGGAGTCAGTCTCCACTGCAGAGAAAAGACACCTTTGTTCAGACCGGACCCTGGGGAGGCCCACCCCACCACTACTCCGATATCACTGCTCTGTGGAGAGGACAAAGTGCTTTCTCTGACTGCCATGTAAGATTAATGCAGAAAAGCGTTTTGATGGTGCATCCTACACATCTGGATTAATTCTGCTGGAGACACAGGGCCAAGTTCATGGACGGCTGTACCATCACAGAAGGCTCTACACACAGAAGGGCCCCTGTGCTTGGCTTAATCCTCTGCTGCACTGTTTTGAAATTCTTAATAATTTATGAACAAGGGACTTCACATTTTCATGTTGCACTGGGCATCGAAAATGATGCAGCTGCTTTGGGCTGGGCACTTTTGTTTTTGTTTTTTGGCTGCATTGAGTCTTTGTTGCTGTGCACGGGCTTTCTCTAGTTGCAGCGAGCAGGGGCTACTCATCGTTGCGGTGCGCGGTCTTCTCATTGCGGTGGCTCCTCTTGTTGCAGAGCATGGGCTCTAGGCACGTGGGCTTCAGTAGTTGTGGCTCACAGGCTCAGTAGTTGTGGCTCATGGGCTCTAGAGTGCAGGCTCAGTAGTTGTGGCGCATGGGTTTAGTTGTTCCACGGCATGTGGGATCTTCCCGGACCAGAGCTCGAACCCGTGTCTCCTGCACTGGCAGGCAGATTCTTAACCACTGTGCCATCAAGGAAGTCCCTGGGCTGGGCATTTTTGAGGCCATTCATATTACTGCATGCATTTCTTACCTGGCCACTCACTGGTTAGTTAGCCTTTTGAACATAGTCAGCTGTGGCCTACTGCGACTCAAGAGCCTGTCTTCCTAGAGCTCAGACGGCAGCCTGTGGGCCTCTTCTGTGAAGCTGAGTCCTTTCTCACCTTCTAAACTCCAGGTCAGAGCCCATGTCTGGTCACATACCATCCAGCATGCTTTTTGTCTCTGCCCCAAATGTCCAGAGTCCCATGCTCTTTATACTGTGGCTGCTCTAAGAATGCTCTAACCTCTTAGAACCGACATGAAAAGCAAGTGAGTCCTTCTTAAAGCATTGCCTGGGGTAAAAGTTAGTATGCACTCCTGCTGTTGGGGGCTCCATCCTGACCCGAATCAGACCTGCATGTGGCAAACGACAAAGGGGCCCCAGTGTTCTACTGCGTCTCACTCAAAACTCTCTTGACCCTTAACCCTTGTCTTCCGCTGGTCAGAGTCTGCTTTAAGGCTGAAAGTGGTTCCTTTGAGAGGCTAAAATACAGCAATTTAACTATAACTCTGGATTATTCCTACAGCCAAAAGCCCATGGGCTACAGCAAGAACTGGCAACCTTTCCACCCCACTGTCGCTCACAAAAGGCCCTAAGGAGGGTGGGGATGGCCCTTGGGTAATGCAGCTCCTTCAGTATTCCAGTCATCTTCTCCTTCCCACCCCGAGCTCACCCCAGGGCAGAGAAGAAAAGAAACTAAACACTGTTCTGCACAAAAATGGGGCTCACTGTCTCAGGGGAAGAGGGAGGAGAGGGAAAAGTGGGAGAGAAGAGAAAGGGGACTTGCAAGTTTGAGAAATACTTCTCAGTATCAACTTAGACTGTATCATCCCTGAAAATTAATATGGCCATTGGGAAAGACTGACGGACACAACATAAGGGGTGAAGGAATGGGCATGCTTGTAGCTTACCCTGGTAGAAATCATGAAAAATGAATCTGACCAGCAGACTCCAGGTCTACTACCCATCTCCATGAAACGAGGAGCCCTCATCCCTGGCTGCTTCATGAGGTTTAAACAGCAAGAGGCATCACTAACCATTTTGCTGCAGTCCCAGATGGTTTCTGTAGACCAGATGACTAGGAAAGGATGGGAGTGGAGTTTTCCCAAAGGAAATGGGTGTGCACTTGAGTGCTGATGAGCTAGTTGGGACTCAGGTTGGGAGTGGGAATCCACAAGGGGTCTTCTTCCTCTGAGGAGGCCTACATCTTTAAAGTGCATCCCCTTTGAGATTCAGGGCAAATTCCAAATTCTAGAGTCTTGACTTTTCCTCTGCCATGTAGTTCTTTCCAAAACCATGGAGCCTTGATGAACTCAAGGACAGAATGTCCATCTCCAGTCCAGGGGAGAGATATTTCCTTACTGAGTGGACCAGGTCTCAGAAGGCTCAAGACAGAAAGTAAAATGAGGCTTTCTCCTTATTAGTCAGTGAGAGTTAGCTATCCTCTGAAAGAGGAAAGGGCTAAGACTGGACACTGGTAACCAAAAGAAACTGGGCCTTTAGCATGGCCTCAGAGGGAAACTGCACTGTTTCTGTTCGCCTTCCGAGGGATGTCTGTGGAAGCAACATTTTGCATCAAATTGCCATCCAATTTCTAAAACACAGATGACCAAGATGGACTTAACATTTCCCTCAGCTTGCCTAAACTTTGGATAGCTTTATTCCTGACTCTAGGCCCTGACTTCCCTTTTTCTAGTGCATTTTCTTTATAAAACTTGTGATGATAAGTTCTCTTTCTGACCCTTTGAGATATATGTATGTAGATCTTTTTAAAAGTCTCTTGACAGTTTGACAACCCAGGAATGTATTTCTCAAGGACCTGGGAGCCATCTCTTTAAAAGTAATCCTTCAAGCAGATCGCACCGCCATCTTTCAGGTCGGTGGGAGAGTAAGAGCCTAACGTCTGCGGGCACCTCACTCCAAGATGCAAGACTACCTCTCCTCGTAAAGATATGAGAAGTGACTTTCCCTTGGCCCATGATCTCCCTCTCACCCCCAATGCTTTGTTTCAACAGAGTTGATTTCAGACGGAGTTCTGGCCTCGCTCCCCTATTGCAACATCCTTGAATAGTCTTCCTCGTATGTTTACCTTTGTCTGGTGCAATGTTTGCTTTGACTCCAACCATGTAAATACAGTCAAATAAAATGTATTGTGTTCCTATAAACCCTGATCGCTTTGCAGAGTGAAAAGATCAGGGACCAAATTGTGAGAAGCAAAGTTGCCTCTTGGTTTGTGCATCTCCCTGGGGGATCCTGAGAAGGCACATCTGGGTCAAAGCGGACACAGGAAGGAGTTGATGTCACTACTCTCCAAAACTGGGACACCACCAGGGAACAGGAAAGGGCTGGCTGGAGCTGGGCTGCTGCCGCCTGATGCACAGCCTTACTGGATTTGACAAAGCCTGATGGAGCACTCACTTTGCACCAGGCACTGCCCTAAGCACTTTACAGATAATAATCACTTAATTCTTACAATAATCCATGAAGCATATTTTATTAATAGCCTCATCTGTTCGGGTAAGGCACACCTCTGGCACCACAAAAAGCTGAAGTAAACTTGCTCAAGCTCACACCGCTGGGAAGCACAGAGCCCTGGCATTTGGTCCTAGCACCTGTGTTTTAACCACTAAATTCTATCGCCAGATTCTGCAGCTAGAACCAAAGACCACGAAATCCCAAGGCACTGTAGCAGGCCCAGCGAGACATGACCAGGAAACCAGGCACATGTGAGTGAGGTGTCCAAGTGTCTGCCAGAAAGTGAGTCCCGATTTCAAAACTAAAGCAGCCTATGATGGGCCACCACTGCATCTGCCCATGATGTCCTCTATCCCACAGGGCAGGGCTCTGCTGGGCCAGTGTTTCACCATCTCCTAAGGTCAGAGGGGATTTCTGGATAAAAGTCTCTGGTAGATCCCTTCTGTAAATCTGCTTTTGCAATGAGCACAAGCAGGGCAGTTTCCAGAGAAAGGCCTGTTTTTCTGCAAAGGGTTGTGCAGAGGCAGCGGTGTCTGAGATGAATTGAACAATATCCAAGTTCTTTCTTCCCTGCAGTTTTGAAGCTCAGAGTGACCTTAGCTGATCTCTGCAGTATATACTGAAAATGGAATGGCGGCTCTGACTGCCATCAAGGGCACACCAGATTCCACACCCAGTAGAAGTGCAGAGGACCTTTTCTCCTTGCCCCTTGCTCCCTTCCAACCTACTTGCCTCCCTTCCTGCTTCAAAAAGTGCAGGCGAAGACCTTTGACAGAGGGAGCTGTTGTTTGCACAAAGGGAAAAAGTGCAGCTCGGACTTCGACTACCCAAAAACTGATCCCTTCACTGGGACCCCCTGCCATAGCCCTAGGAGGTCTCTGCGTAGCCAGCGCTGGGCAAGGCACAGGCTCACCATCATTCTCTGAACCTTCCTTTTTTCAACTGTGAAAAGCGAATCACAGTATCTGTGCTTTGTCCTCTCCAGGGCTGTTATGAGGTTCAAATGAGATAATGTATGTAAAGAGCTTTGTAAACTGTAAAATGCTTTACAAATGTAAGGGATTATTATAAACCACAATACAGCGATGCCTTATGCTTTTATAAAACTACTCGCTGGAACTGCAGGAAGGGGAATCCCTCTGGTGATTTTTATTTTGCAAACAGGCGGACTTGGGTTTGCCTCTTTGCCAGGAACTGGATTCCTGGCAACAGCTGTTTATTCCATCTCGCTGGGCGACGCACATATGGCCGCCGCGCGCCTCCCGCGGAGCCGACAATATGTACTACTTTGTTGGAGCACATAAGTGAAAGCGTCTTTCGCCTCCCCAGCTATTTCTAACTTGCCAAGTCTAACACCTCGGCAACAGAGACTTTCAAGTCACACTTCACCACGGCAGCATTTGGTTTTCTCAGATGAGATTTTTTTTTTTCCTCCTTAGCAACCATAAATTTACAGCCATTCACCATAGAAACAGCCTTCCCTGGTGCATATTTTTTATTTTAAAAAACTCAGATGCAGCTTTTATAAAGCTTTGCCGTGGTGAAAATGAACATGATAGTAATATTTGTCCTGGGAGTAAGTCTGGACCAGCTGGAAAGGATTAAGCTACCAACAGGTTCCTTTTTCCGCATCTCAGCAGCGCACGGAGAGGCGGGGCGCGGATGCAGCAGAGTGCCCCCAGCATCCTGCATCCGTGGCGCAACCTGGGTTGTTTTGAGATCACTCTATGACTAAGAACTATTACTTGCTTGTAAATGTCAAGAGGAATTATGAACATTTGTAGAAAAGTAACTGTTTGACTAATTTCCGGTCCCGTGGAGCAAATACACTACCCTATGTATTTAGAACCTGGCGCTGACAACTAGGCCGTGGCAAGCTTCAAGGTTATAGAATCATAAATGGGATTAGATAACCCAGATAGTGTGGCTCAGACTCCAGCACTTTAAAAATATTATTAAAACTCCAGAAAAAAAGGCAAACAATTTTGAAGGGAAAGTAAGATATAACAGACCCCCAGTAAAGAGAGAAAAGGAATTCTGGAGCTGGTAGTAAGGACCTGGTAACCCCCGGAGGATTTCTGGAGTACATGTTAGAATAAATAAATATTTTAGAACATAAGACATACAGAAACAAGTGGTGATTTATAGCTCAGAAAGATTTTTTTTCTATTAGATTTGAGCTATGGCAAAAAGAAAAAACAAAAAGAAAAGGAAAGGATGAAGAAAATTTATTGAGAAGACCAGCACTGGCAGTAAGAATTTGCAATTCCAGTGCACCACCTGGAAGTCTTTGCATTTTAAATTATCTGCTACTTTTTAATTGACCAGATTAATTATTTCCACCTTGCCACTTGGCAGGTAGGTCATTGTTCCTTTTCACAGCATTAATGAACCCATTCACTTTTTTCTCCATGTAATTAAGACTGTGAGTTACAGATCACATTCTTAAATTGGCTTACTGTACAGCCAACTCAGTCTTTATTAAACAAAATATATGACATCAGGTATTTCTCACTGACAAAATGTTGAGTTTCTACTGAGTTTTCCTCCAGTTGTTGTGAGACTGGAGACTTTGTGTTTTTTGGGTTTGTTGTTGTTGTTGAAAAGAAATAAAGACCTATAAAGGTTATAGCATCCAGAGTAGTGTTTCATTCTTAATGTACTTAAAGTCTGGAGACTTCAAAGGCAGCTGATAGATTCTTGTTCAAGTATTTCTATTGCCACCAAAATTCTGACCAAGGACTTTCATGAGCTTTTTGAAAAGAAATAACTTTGGGTATGCTGTTAAAGTTAGTTAAGTGAAATATGTTGCTCTCTTCTGTTAGCTTTATTTCTAGGCCATTTAGGAAACCCTAGGAACATTAAGAGTTACTCAGTGCATTGAATACAGTAGCAGAACACAGTAGAGAAAGCTTTATTTGTGGTGTCTACAGCCCTCAGGAGACAAGCTTTAATTTAAGCCAACCCAAGCTGTCTCCCAAAGCATTCGGTTTCATTCAAGACTTCTGGATCTCAACTCGCTTCCCAGAGAAACTAAATTTAGAACTAAAGGTTAAGATGTTTTAATCTTTCAGGGCTTGAATGGGATTTTCTCCATGAAAATGAGTCTTGTGGAGCACCTAATCAAGAGGAAAACTGTTGGACAGAAACCTTAACGGTGGTCATTGTCGCTGCAGGCAAAAAACTAGCAACACAAATTCAAAATAGTAATACTAGTTCATTGTTTTTACATACTGAAAGCTTTTGAGAAATTCTGTTTGCATTGTCTGAATACAATGGGATTGGGATCAAAGACATAACAACTGACGTTTTTCCAATTCTTAACTCCATTTCTTTGTGGAAATGGAATCTTTTAGTCACAGGTAATAACTAAGCTCTACTAATCACTCTGTGACAGAAGTATTCAAGTATGTAACATAACATAATTTCCTAACTTCTTTAATGGAACTTACATTTTGCAGTCTTTTGTCTCGCAGTGGTAAAACTTTATGGTGTTCTCCTTTTGTCTACTGAGATTTCAGGTGGTTAACTGCTGTATTTCCTTCCAACCCAAATGCAAGTGCAGTAATGATATCCATGTGCTTCAATAAAGGCACACTGGCCTGTGGTTATGTTTTAAATAAGTGCCTAAACACACATTCTCACACAGAGTCAGAGTAGCTGGAATGGCATTTCATCTTGGTTGCACGCATGGCAGACTCTGGTAGTGACAAAAAACATACAAAGCTAATTACAGCATGGCTTAGCGTAGCCCCATCTTTTGCACTAAAAGGGACGACTTAAATGTGTGTCACCCATTGTTGCGATGGCTTGAAACAGCATACAGTCTTCAAATGAACAGAGCATTTCAAATTCATGTCATAGGCATGTGTGGGAATAGAGGTGATGGGAAAAGAAACATATCCATTTCAGGAACTGGAGTCTTTACACTCCCTGTTGGAGTCCTGTTTGGAGCCTGGACCCAAATTATTTTGGGCTGGGTAAAGCTGAAGCCTGGGGCCCTGGAAAGCACAATAATTAAAGGGAAACCTGCTCAGAGAAATAAGGCTTTTCATTTCCAGGAAGCTAACCAAACTAGGAGACCACCTCAACACATTACCAGTTCTGGCTGGCCAATTTCACTACGGGGACAGTGTCATTCTAAATGACAGCAAGTCTATCTCTCTGCTGTCTCCTTCAGAAATAGGCTGCCATGAAGCAAAAGCATCTGTTTTGGGGAAATCTTTGGGCATCATAAAAGTTCCCTGCTTCCCCCTTCAACCAGATTTCACTTCTGTGCTGGCACAAGAAGGCTGCCACACACAGCACTTAGGAAAACCTGAGTATTGTAATGGCCAGCTCAGCTGCTCTCACTTCTGGCTTGGTTCTCTGGAGCCACATCTTTACCAACACCTCCCTCTGCGCCTCCTCCTCGCCTCTCTCCCTCCCCTTCCCAGAATTAGCTGGAGTCTGGATCAGGAGCCTTGGGGACTGGAAGGGGAGAAAATGGGAACCATGACTGGACTAGGCTTGAGAGCTTACCCCTCTGTATAAAATACTGTATAGGCCGTTTTAAAATAATAATCATGAGGGATCTATCCAGTGATTGCAATACTTGTTTTCAGTTTTCTGATGTTTGGTATAACATGCTATTTTATGTTTAGAAATACTGACATTTTTATTGGTATAATAATGTTATTTTGGTCATCAGTTAACTGGGCTGTCTCCAATTCCAACCTCACCTGCCCCCTACCTATCTCCCACCCTTATCACTGATACCCTCACCACACATCCTCCTAGCCCCTCCTTATGATGCAGGATTTTTTTGTATGTGTGTGTGGTATGCGGGCCTCTCACTGTTGTGGCCTCTCCCGTTGCGGAGCACAGGCTCCGGCTCAGCGGCCATGGCTCACGGCCCAGCCGCTCCGCGGCATGTGGGATCTTCCTGGACCAGGGCATTTTAAACTCTACTGTTCACCTCGACTGGACTTGGTGGCAGGAGCCAGATCTCTCCACAAGGGAAGGGGCGGGGTAAATCCTAAGTGGGTTCATCCCTCCTGGTCAGCGGGAGGAAAATCATACATCCACAACTGGAAATTACTGGCCACAATTGAAGCATGGTGCAGAAATGGGGTTCCTGAGACCTCCACTCAAGAAAGCCAAACATGGCAGAAGGATGAGACCTGCGGGGCCAGTGACCTCAAAGGTGGCAGCTCCAAGGGAACTGCAGGGTGCAGTGGGGATGGGGACTGAAAGGAAGCTGCCAAGCCAGGAGCAGATGGTATTTATATCAGAATGGCAGCATATGCTTATCATTTATATTTGTATTAATTAATATTTTTACTTGATATTTTTCAGTAAGTTAATAAATTTTTGTATATGAAATATAGTAAATGTTTGCTTTCACTGAACTTAAACATTTTTAAAATTAATTCCGAACACTTTTGAATAAAATAACTTCCAAGAAGATACTTACACAAAATAAATACTCCATCCACAATTCTGATGGTGGTGTTTCACTTCAGAATTGTGATTATTTTAGGGAGACCTCCGCCCCTTGCCCCAGGACCAAGACTTTGTACATCAGAGATAGTGCTTACATAACTGATCTTCATGATTATGATTAAACCACAGAGCCCAACAGGGTGACTTCAAGCCATTTATCTCCTGTCATCAATTTCTCTTTCCAAAGTTTCCATTTCAACTGACAGTGCCCAGAAAGAGAATTGAGAATCCTGGAGTCCCTGAAACAAGGAATTACATTGCTTGTTTATCCCAAGATACCTAATCTTGGCCATTTGGATAGCCATTTCCTCTTCCTCCTACAATGTGGCATGGTGAAAAGATCCAGGCAGACCTAGGTCTGGATCTGGTTTGTCACTTATCACCTCCATGACCTTGAGTAAGTTACTTCATCTCTTTGAATTCCAATCATCTCATCTGGAAAATTGTGATGACTTTACACACCTTCCAGGGCTCACGTGTGAGGACTGTATAAATCCCAGATCTCAATATGTGGCATTTATTCCCCAAGTAAATGATAGCTTTTGTTATTATTGACTGAGACACAGAAAATTCTAACTGAACTAGGATGGTGGCCCACAGTAACAAGGAAACAAATTACCATAGTTTCATATACAAGTCTTAGAATTATTGAACCTTCACCCAAGACACATGACATAAAAGTGTTGAGGATTTTGTCTCAAAAAGAAATGAAATGCTTCCCAAATCTACCTGGTATATATGGGCCCATTATTAATCAGGATAGGCTAAGCTTTTTGCAGGAAGAAAAAATTCCCCAAACTTCAGAGCTTTTGACAACTGAGGTGTATTTCTTGCTCAGGTTGCATGCCACTTCATGTCAGCTGTGGCAATGCTACACTTTGTCTCCACTTCAGGAGCCAGACTGATGGGACAGCCCATGTATGGGATATTGAAGGTCCCCTTAAAAAGGAGAGAGAACATTGGGAAGCCACACGATGCCTCTGAAAGCTTCTGCTCAGAAGTGGCACATGTCACTTCTGGTCACATTTCATTGGCCAAAGAGAGTCATATGACCAAGTCTGACATCAACAGGGTGAAGAAGCATAATTCTGCCCCAGAAAGGATAAGTAAATATTTTGAACAATATTACAATCTATCACAGGTCAACTAAACAAATATATGAAGCTAAAAGTCTGGATATCAATGAAAAAGGAAAGTTATAGGGAATGAAAAGACAAGACATTGGTCAAACTTGAGGAGCTAAAGAAAATTTGATATCTGATCATAACAAAGACTGAGCAAGGGTCCAGGTCTCATGACTTACTTGGGATATTTTATAAATGACCTGGACAGAATCTGGCAGGACTGGCCATCTAGAACTTAGCGCTGTAGTGCTCTGAAATACTTCTGGCAATATGGTTGCAGAATAAGAAAAGTTACAATCATTTGTTAATACTGGGGGGAAAGCTTGACATTTCTTGACAAACACAATTCAGCAGTAGGGTGATGTGTATAACGAAAGACGTCTAGGGCCACAGGTTGGTGCTCAGCGGTTTGGTGGTGAATGCAGTGCGGTCCAGAAAGGAGAGTGCCGCCTTGAAAAAGCAAGAAACATGACAGTTGTAATGGGGCCAGTCCCAAGGGGTGGGCAGCACTGTGAGCTAGGATGTCTTTGATCCTGACATTCTGTTGGTTACATAATAGGCATTGTTGACCTCATTTCTCCGCTGGTGGCCTGGCACAGGAATCCCCTTCCAAAATCCAATGGAAAGGACTGAAAGGTTCCTGCCTATTTGCTTGAGCCTCACAGAGCCAGCTAACAGCTCTGAGCAGGCTGCATCTCCTCTGTCCACCACCACCCCTGCCCCTCTGCCAGATCGTAGGGCAGAGTTTCCATATCTGCTTCCACATCTGCCTGGATTATAGTTATTGTAGGCAATCCAGGAGTCAGCCTGAATTGTTAGCCTCTTCCCCTAAGGTTTTGGCGTTGCCTAGACATGACTTTGTGCTCTGGTACAACCCTACTGAGGCCCAACTGCAGGCTCCCCCATGGACACGCTGGCCCCTAGAAGGCAACCTTAGTGAGGGGCACAGAGCATAGTAGTTCTCAGTTATGACCCTCTGGACTCTTACACCCAGAAACACTTAACTCAGTTGCATACTCCCTCACAAGGGGGTGGGATCTGGTTGCAGCTGCTCACATAACGGCACCTGCCATGAACTAGAAGCCATGTAGCACGCCTGTGCTGACATGCCCTCAGTGGCTCCTTGCCCTCTCCCCATCTGAGATGTGAGGATGGTTAATTGGAAACATCCTTGTTAGAAACCCACCATTATGCAGTGCCTGACTATTCTTCTGCATGCATTAATTCCACTTCTGTGTATCCCAGATCCTTTATGTAACTGGGGTAACTGGTTTGGAGGAGGAGTTCTAGAGCTGCCCTAAGCAAAGATGAAGCTCACTGATATGGATAGATTTGAAATAACTGGATCACATACCAGACCAGGAGAATGGTTCCAAGGTGAAAATGCCCCTAAGGCTCACTGGTCAGTGGTAGATATGCAGCTATGCCAGCTACCCCAATGCGGTGGAAAGCCACAGGGGTCCACCATTGTTATTTTTTAAATACCTTTCGCTCAGTACCCTTCTTCCAAAACACACCTGGTATTCTGGAAGGCGTTCCACTCCACTGGCCACAGGAGTAGAAGCATGTAACACAGTTTGGCCCAATCATAGTACTTCATACACTTGTTTCTAATCCAGCTGAGACTAAACAAAATCTTTCTCTGAGATTTTTAAATAACTTGGCTCTTAGATCAGTGAACTAGGTCTCCACTTGAGGATGGCTCATCCAAAAGATTTTCACATTATGAGGAAAGATATTTTGTCTATTTGCTCACCACGGTATCCCTTGCTCTTTAATCGCTTCTTCCCCATGATTTCAGCTTACACATCATTTCAGCCAGCCATGGTTCCAGCTCAACCTTAGGTCGGCCTCATAGCTTACGCTTCTGGACTGCCTGCATCTCTCCATGTTTTCCAATTCAAAATTCCAGGAGCATAGATCAGATTGGTACAGCCCATATTTTACCACCAGGTCACATTGGGTCAGTCAATTGGATGGCTGCTCTGGGTGAGGTGCCCAGCCCAGGTCCAATCAGCCGGGGCTGCAGGGCAAGGTCACATGGTACCACATTGGGCTACCTTGGCAGGAGGGCTGTGATCATGGTATTTTCTTAGGGCATGGGGGTGGGGTGAGTCAGTGAAGCAGGCACAGAACTGATACATCCAGTACAGGTCTGAAGAGAGAAAGAAAGAAGCAAGGACCACACTTTATTGTTTCTAACATCCCTGATGCCCATATAGTGCTTTCATATGCTTTCAATGAATGGATAAATGAATGAAAGAACATATTTCATAAATGAAATTAATGAAGCAGAAGCAAGAGCTACTTGGAAGACAATTACTCTAACACCAGGACAAAAAGGAGTCAGGACACTGCTCAGCAGCCCTCCTGAACTAGAGCTGTTCCTGGCATGCTCTTAAGTTCCCAAACCCCAGACCTGCCCTTCACAGGCCGCCCTCTCAGAGGGTGAGCAAGGAAAAACCCTGCCTGCCAGATGTTTCACCCAGAACCTCCCTCTGGCCCTGAAAATTGCCCCCTGCCAACAACAGGAGTTTGACCCAAGAGGCATCTGGCGTGAGAGAGGGCTTTATCTGCACTCCCTAATCAATCTCAGGTTTGGCAAGAGTGACCAGGAGTGTCAAAAAATCTCTAGTCCAACAGATGCTTCTCATGAGCTCTCCCAACAAAGTTGTCAACTATGTTAAAGAACAAGAAGCCAAAATACTATTTGAGTTCAGTGCCCTTGCTTGAGAGACATGGAAGGGAAAGTATTGGGCTTGGACCCAAAAGGGGTGAATTTGAGTTTGAGTTTGACCTTGAACAAGTCACTTGGTCCCTAAGGCCCTCACTTTCCTTTAAAAGTAGGATAATTACGTCTGTCCTCCCCACACCTCATTTGGTTATAGTAAAGACCAATTTAGACAACACTTGGGGAAAGTGTTTGTAAATGGGTAAAATGCTGCCGAGATGTGAGAGATTCTTCCTAGCATGAGCACGCAGTTAACAAGCAGATGGACTGGTGGTAGGGAAATCCGCAGGTAACAAGGTCAGTGAGGACGCTGCTGCTGGTCACCAGCTACAGGCAATGCTAACCTGAACCCAGGCAGAAGTAGTGGGAATGGAAGAAAGGGACAGGGACCCTCTCAATTTTCTGGCCCATATGAGGCATCTAAGTTTTTTTGGGTTTTTTGCAGTACGCAGGCCTCTCACTGTTGTGGCCTCTCCCGTTGCGGAGCACAGACTCCAGACGCGCAGGCTCAGCGGCCATGGCTCACGGGCCCAGCCGCTCCGTGGCATGTGGGATCTTCCCGAACTGGGGCACGAACCCGTGTCCCCTGCATCGGCAGGTGGACTCTCAACCACTGCGCCACCAGGGAAGCCCTAAGTTTTTTAAATAAATGAAGTGTAATCTCAATTTGTTATAAAGAAATCATCTTATCAAAACATTACCAGTTTAAAAAAAAAAACATTACCTATTACAGTGATTTCTGAAATTCTGAATTTCACTCCTATTTTTGTAACACCAGTGAACTTCGTATATATTTTATTATTGTATTTATCATCTTGATATAACGTATTTGTTAAATTTTCATCTCCTCTTCTAGACTCAAATCCCTGCAGGGCAAGGGCTGTGTTTTATTAATATTGACATCTCTCTTGGTGCCTAGCACACTGCTTGACGCATAATAAACAAGTAATGTACTATCCACAAATGAAAGATTAATCATATCACTATGGATTTATTTATTACTGCAAATCTTCACAATAGGCTTGCAAGGCAGGTATTTTAATTCCCATTTTAAAGATGAAGAAACTAAGACTCAGAGAGGTTAATAAAATAAGTTACCTAAGGTCCCATAGCTGGTAGAGTCTGGATTCAAGTGGGCTATTCCAGAGTCCACATTGCCTCTGCCTGTTTCCTCAGGGCCCAGCTATTAGTAACAGTCCTGGAGGGCTGTGTCCTTGTGATTTTGCATTTGTCTCCAAGTTGCCAAACTCCTGTGCAATCTGGAGCTTGTTTTGGTTGGACACACATTTCATTCTTGGGAGAAGTGAAAGGGCTTCTGGGAGTAAGGCACTACTGTGAAGACCACGGGGAGGACTGACTATATAAGACCTCCTCTGAAAATGACTGTCTTCTTCTGGACCAATCCTTGGGGATAATGTCTGATACAAACAGCTAATGCACTGATGCTCAAACATGTTCCTCTAATAGAGAAACCAGAATTCACTGTGCTCTTTGTAGAACACCATTAAAAATTGCTACATTGAATTTCACTATGACAACCTTATTAAGAGACAAGGTACCAGGCGCTAGAGATTTAATGATATTTAACTAAACTCAGAGAGTAGAGAAAGGTATAAAATGTAAATGTATAAAAGGGTACAAAATGTAAAATGTATAAAATGTAAGTGTCTTCTTCTTGAACCACCATCCGTCTTACTCCCTCCCAGAGAGAAGCATGGTTGACAGTTTCTTATGTATCCTTCCAGAAATGTTTCCATGTCTGTATAAACATATATATAACATGTATATCCTTTTTCAAAAAAACAATAAGGAGTTCACATTACAGATGCTCTTCTGTACTTCAGTATATCCACAAACATGCAATAAATAACATAAACCATTTATTATTAAACAGTTTTGAATGAAATCATAAACGAGTTGTGAATGAGTAAAGGAATGAGATATACTATCTGCCTTGAAATGGCCCTGAAATGATCATTTAGCTGTAAACTATCCATGGACCCTGCTCTTATTTCCCAGTCAGTCCCACCTTCTTGTTTTTGAAAGGCGCCCTCCCCTCGTCAGTCAAGTAGGAGCATTTGTGAGCACTGACCTCTACCCCACCTTCTCATCTAGGAACCCCAAACAAAAGTAGAAGCAATTTGGGTTTTTCTTTGACAGCCTAAGCACCCACCTCTAAAATCTCACTAATTTATTTGAAATGAGCCTGAGTTATAGGACAATTCAGTACATAGATTCTCACTGAGACTAAAAACATTTTTCTTTTCAAATAAAGTTCAGGCTTTCTTTTCAAATAAAGTTCTCCTGCTTTTTGAGGCAGGAGATCAAAGGTGAGTCTCTCCCTGCCTCCCTTGCAAATGGAGAGACACCCACATATCTACAAGGAGAGCTGAGCATCTGAGGAGGTGTGTGATAAGTGCCAAAGAGTGGCACAGGCAATACCCTGATAGTACAGAATGTCTTGCTATAGAGCATAGGGAATTTAGAATCAGCCCTCAGAACAACTGTGCTCTAAGCTGAACCTGAGCTGCGCTTTAGACCTTGAGGTCAGTTATTTATGACCTTGTCTTTGTCCCCCACTAGGACAACCAAGTTCCTCAAGGGCTTCCCCGATGGCACCTAGCACAGTGTTTGGAACAGTAGGTGCTCAATAAATGATAAAGTAAATTCACACTTAAGGCTATCAGTTGCCTGATATTTGAGACCCGATGTGCACATGGGACAGATAGTGGCTGCTGGCTCAGGGCAATTCTAAGGTTATTGTTATTTCTGTCTTTGATATTTCTTTGTAGAAATATAAGACACAAACATCTGTGTATAAATGCTCTTTTTAAAAAAATTTTAATTAATTTATTGGTTGCATTGGGTCTTTGTTGCCGCGCGTGGGCTTTCTCTAGTTGTGGCAAGCGGGGAGCTACGCTTTGTCGCAGTGCGTGGGCTTCTCATTGCTGTGGCTTCTCTTGTGGAGCATGGGCTCTAGGCATGCGGGCTTTAGTAGTTGTGGCACACGAGCTCTAGAGCGCAGGCTCAGTAGTTGTGGCATATAAATGCTCTTTGACAACTGACTTTTGGAGGGGGAATGGGGGTGGGGAAGGAAGTGGGAGGCCTCTGTTTAAAGGAAGCGCAAAGGAGTAGAGAGACAGAGACAGAAGTGAGTCCTGATCCAAATACCGACAGATGTTCTGCGATCACTCCTGGCTTCAGAGACACTGAGAGCTGCAGTTCCCAGGTGGCCGCAGACCTGCCTGAAAGTGACAAGGAGGGCCATTTGTTAAAGCCCTCAAACCATTTCCAGAGGCCAGATTCAGGGTTCCGGGCTGGGCCTGCCTCTCCAGGCATGCTACCTGGGCCGTGAGGCCGGGAAGATTACCTTGATGGCCACAGCAATTTGGCAGAAATGAAAAGGCACTGGGATATTGGGCGAGCTATTAGTGGCTGTGTTTGTGATCTTCTGGCACCTGCAGCCCAGGCTGGCTGGTTTTGCAGCTTGCCCTGGCACTCAGGCCTGGCATTTCAGAAAGTTCTGGCAGCAGAACCTGGGAAATAGTACCTTTAAAAAAATGTGTGGAAAGCTAATGTCACATTGGCAAAACTCACCTGGGGCCACCTCCATCTGTCGTCCCCTTTGTGGCTCACCATTTTTACTCTCTCTTTAGTGATCAGAGCCTATGTTGTCCTTTCCATGCCCTCGTTGGGGGGAGGCCTGTGGATGGTCTTCCACTGTCCACTGGTTTATTACTCTTTCCTCCCTACAGTTTGACAGCTGGGCAAGACAGCTGAAGCAATTCCCATATGGGTTGTCGGCAAAGACTGGGGTAGAGGGGAAATGGTTTAGACATGCAGCATACACACCTAACTCCCCATCGCAGATGGGCACAGGGGACTGTGCAGAGCAAGCAGTGGCCATAATGAGGCAGTAGGAGTGGTCTCAGGTCTCCTTCTGTAACCCAGGGCAGGCCAAACAGAGCTGGTTGGGGGATATAGGGCCTTTCCTGCTACCCTCTGGGCATTAGCTGGGGTTCCTTTGTTGTAAGCAACAGAAACCAAATATAATAAGCTTAAGAAAAAAGAGTTTGCTGAAAAGATACACGGTAGATCACAAAATCAAAACAAAGTCTTAGAGAGGGCAGGAAGAAGGGAAGGTCTTGAGATCCAGGTTATGAGGCATGAGCACTTATTAATCCCTTCGAAACATTTTTTTGTCCCAGTATCCAGCTGTTCAAGCTTCCTGGTGAATCAGATTGGCTTAACCAAGACTTCACAGAGCAGAGGGGAGGGCTTGTTCCCAAAGGGAAAGGAGGGTTCTACCAAGAGACAGTGGGACAACAGCTGGGTGGCCAAAAGGAACAGGTGTTCACCACCTGAAACCAGAGAATCCCTTGCTCTTCACTCCCGTGTTTGCTCTACCTTGCTAATAACTAGATTTTACTATGAGGACAATGGTGGAAAAGTTAAGGGAATCAAGGACAGGAGGGAACCCAGTTACTGTTGGCAGCTATCTGACAATAGACCTTGAGAGGGGAGTCCTGGAGCTGTTTCCACTTCCTTGAAAACCTGAATAGAGGAATAGCATTCATCTAAATCAGAAACCTGGGAGACACCTAGATGCCTCCATTTTCTTTCCTCTTTCCCCCAAATCAGATCGGGTACCAATTTCTTTCACTTTGTCCCCTGAACACTTCTCATCTCTACACAACCCTTCAGGCCTCCAGCTTTTCACCTGCCCAGGGCCAGAGCCTCCTAACCAGTCTCCTTGCCTTCAGGCTTCTCCCTCCAATACTCTCCCACTGCAGCCAGAAGGATCGCTTAGAAACCCACATCTGATCGTGTCTCTCCCTCTAAGGGGCTTCCATTGCGCTCAGGAAAGCCTTAGCACCACAAAAGGACCCTTATGCTTACTCTCAGGCTTACTTCTCCAGATCTCTTGCAAGTTTCTTCTTTCTTCACCATTTTCACCACTTGAAATTTCACATGAAGTTAGTGCCTGCTAACCGTTTGCATTGAAGAGGTGGGTAAAAGAACTGTCTTCTCCCACTGCCTGAATACAGGGTGCTGTGGACTGGATTGTGTCCCTCAAAATTCATATGTTGAAGCCCTAATCTCTGTGTGATTGTATTTGGAAAAAGGACCTATAAGGAGGTAATAAAGCTTAAGCAAGATCATAAGGGTAGGACCTTAATACAGTGGGATTGGTGTTCTTATAAGATGAGGAAGGGCTTCCCTGGTGGCGCAGTGGTTGAGAGTCCGCCTGCCGATGCAGGGGACGCGGGTTTGTGCCCCGGTCCGGGAAGACCCCACATGCCACGGAGCGGCTGGGCCCGTGAGCCATGGCCGCTGAGCCTGTGCGTCCGGAGCCTGTGCTCTGCAACGGGAGAGGCCACAGCCGTGAGAGGCCCGCGTACAGCAAAAAAAAAAAAGATGAGGAAGGAGGACCAGAGGTCTCTCTGTGTCATGTGAGGACAATGAGAAGGCAGCCATCTGCAAGCAGAAATCAACCCTGCCAGATGACCTTGATCTGGGACTTCTAGCCTCTAGAATTGTGAGAAATAAATTTCTGTTATTTAAGCCACTCAGTCTATGGTATTTTGTTACGACAGCCCAGGCTGACTAAGACAGGGGCATACTGTGAAATAGTCTGCATAAACCTTGACATCCCTTTGACGTCTTTTGCTGTAGAATAAGTTTTGATATTCTTGCATTCTGCCTCATACTAGTCTCATTGGCTTGGATATACACGTATTGTTTAAAATCACATACATAGTGAATCAGGCCATAGTTTTCTGCTGACTTCGAGTCTTCCCAGGCCAATACACCCCTCCTCACCACAGTAAGGAGGGTTTAGAACCCAGTTCAAAAGCCACGCCAGCTGTCTCCTCCTCAAGGCTTTTGCACCCTTTGTTCTCTGCTGGAACATCGTCTCCCTGACCGTCTTTTGTCCACTTGGTGAACCCTTTAAAGCAAAAACTCAGTTGTCAATTCCTCTTTTAAGATGCTCCCGGCCTCACACCTCAATGTGGAGCTGATATCCTCCTCCATGCACTCACTATACCCTTGGCAGATATACAGCCCCTTATTATTCACACGTATGTTTATATGCCTGACCCCTACTGAATTGTAAGCTCCTTGAGGGCAGGCACAAGGTCTGATTTATCTGCAAATTCTGAGGGCCTAGCAGGGGGCCAAGCACAAAATACATGCTCCATAATTGCTGAAGAATGAATGAATGAGTAAATGAATGAATGAGTAAATCAGCTTAAATTACAACAGGAGTCATTTCAGTGGGATATACTTGGGGATGGTGATAAAACACAAAATGTTCCACAAAGACTGACAGTGAAATCTCCACAGCTGAAGAGCAGCAGCAGGGCAAGGAGAGGTCTGCCCCAGCAGGCACAGCCACTCAGCTCTCAGAGAAGTAGGGGGATGAGTTAGAGGGTCTCCTGAGATTTCTGCAACATGTATTAGTGGGCCTGCTCCCTAAATGCTCACTGCCTCTCACACTGTCCCACCTTTCCAGCTCTATCTAAGGTAGTTGAGCCCCTTAGTATCTCATGCTTGCATTGTCACACTTATTTCTTAATTAGGACACTGGTCTAAAAGCAACCTCCCTCTTCAATCACTCTACATATCACCTGCCAGAAGCATTCACCCCACACAAAATCCCACCCCACTCCTCCACATATCTGGAGAACTTGGTCTATGGAATTGCAGGTCTTCCAGTTTCTAGCCTCAACTTACTTCTCAACAATAGTCTACAAAGTGAACTGGCAACACCAGCTCTAGTTATTCACAGCAGTGAATTCAATGGACAAAACTCCCAGCCTGGGCTTCCCTGGTGGCGCAGTGGTTGAGAGTCTGCCTGCCGATGCAGGGGACACGGGTTCGTGCCCCGGTCCAGGAAGATCCCACATGCCGCGGAGCAGCTGGGCCCGTGAGCCATGGCCACTGAGCCTGCGCGTCCGGAGCCTGTGCTCCGCAACGGGAGAGGCCACAACAGTGAGAGGCCCATGTACTGCAAAAAAACCCACAAAAAACAAAAAAAAACTCCCAGCCCTTGGGGACCTCACCTTCTAGCCCTGCAGCCTCATCTACCCCACCATGCTTCACCGTCTTTCTCACCTGCTCCCCACTACCTGAAAACACATCCTTATTCCCACTTCCTGGCTTCTGCTTCCGCTCTCCCCTGGCCTTGAACGTCCTCTCTGCCGGAGCCGCACTTATCTGAATGTCAGTTCAGTGTCTCCTGTCTCTGAGGACAGCCATCTTTTTCGCCTTCCTCTGAACTCCTGCGGCCCTCACTCAGTCACCACCCACTTGCTACTATTTATGTTATAAATAGTAGCCTTGTTTCTGGGCACATACGTACATGGCTTTGTGTGGATATACACATGTGTGCATCTTTCTATCACTACAATGTAAACTGTATACCTGAAGGCAGAAATGGGTTTCTATCTGTCTCCTGGGTCTTGCTCAGCGCTCTGCACATGGAACTCAATAAATACTGGTGGAAGCAGGCAAGTGAGTTGGCAGCGAATAGCTCTGACCTCGTTGGCTTCATTTCGCACTTCCCAGGATGCCCACTTCTGTCACTCTGCCTGGCTCTTGTCAGCTGAGGCACTTGCAGACATCTGTGAGTTTAAGGTGATGCCCTGCAACAGGGCACTGGTAATGGGAGAGGGACCCAAGTCTTGAAGGTGTCCCAAGGCAGACATTTTCCTTAAAGAGTGATAGAACTGGCCAGTTCCTTCTTCCTTTCTTGATTTCTCCAGAATAGAAGCTGTTATATATACTCTGGGATGTAGTCTAGCTAGTGGAGATTCTCTTGTTATTTTTGTGAGGGACAAAGATGTTAGAGAAGAGAGGAAAAATAAGGCAGCAAGAGCTGGGGTATCCTCTCGGGAACTCAGTTACACACATGTGTATGTCCATGCACAAAGGCATGTACAGTGCTCTCAGGGAGTCCATTACACACACGTGTGCACACACACGCACAGAGACTCACAGGCCAAGGAACTCACAGCAGGTACTGCCGCTAGAATAAAATCACAACATAGGTCTCAGCAGCACCATGTCCAGGTGGTTGCCCTAGCAGATTGGATAGAACCTGCTCAAACCACACAGGATGCACTTAGTCTCTCCTTCACAGCAGAATCCACAGCCACTACCATTTCCTAGTGTCTCCAGCAATTCCTACCGCAATCTGCCAAGAGGGAAAAAAGGGAAGCGGTTCACAGATGTTATCACTTGCGCAGCAATGTGGACTCCTCTAAACTGGCTTTCTTGTCTGCCAAACATGACGGCCAAGACAGCTCCTGCCCTGGGACAAAATCAAAGAAGAATTTAAGAAAAAAAAAATCTTCCCAGACAGCAAGACTCACAATGCTCTGGGGCCACGTCTAATTAACTTACAGCCTCTGATGTCAACAGCTTCCAAGGCTGGCATGGTGCATCTGCAAACACATTCCAGGAGGGTCAACATGATCTGGTGTTGACACAGGCCCACAACTGTCAAAGGCAGTAGTTTTCGATTTATAGATGCTGTAAAGTTTGGCAATATGATTGCTACAATGTGTGGTGTGTTTTTGACAATAATCAGGAGGTGGGGGGTTGGGGAGTACTGGCTCCAGATTCGCCCATGGACTTGGGCTACTGAGGGCAAACCTGTAGTGACTTCTGCTAATGCAAAGCAACTGCAATAGTGGTTCCAAACAATGAGCCCTAGAATGTTAAGCAGTTCTTTACTAGCAAATTCTAGACTTCTAAAACAGACCAAAGGTACATTATTCATTCAATAAACATTGATTACCACCTATCATATGCCAGGCACATAGTGCAGAATCAGCACCATGGAAGCACCAAGAAATGGGGGTAAGTTTACCTCCAGGGGACTCAATACATGTTAGGTCTCATGGCTTCCAAGAACCCTCTTGGAAGAACAATGATGGAAGAAAAACAAAAACAAAGGAGAAGAATGGTGAACACAGCTACATCAGCCTTTGCTCCTATCACCTCAAGATGTGAGTGTCCATAGGTGCAGGTGTGGGACTTGTTTGTGTGGGCTGAAATAGGAAGAGTGACTTTTCATTGTCTGAGACCCAGAGATAGTACTAGACCTGATTATTGACCAAAATAAAACATCACTGAAAATATTTTTCATTTATTATCACTTACAGAGCAAGGCCAGCATTTGGAAGTACTTAGAGTCTGGGGTTCGAAAGCCTGGACAATATGGTTCCCAGCTGTGCAGAAGAGTACCTGTTGTTTCTTTGTGTGTGCACATACACGTGCATGTGTGTGAAAAGGCCCATGTGCTGGTCTGAATCTCTCCAAATAGACCCCTTATGGTTCTCAAAGGCAGAGACAGACAGGTCATTGAGAGCCATGCAACAGAGAGGAAATAACATATTTAGATTCAGATTCACACACTCATCTTCAGGCAATTCCAACCAGGAAAGGCTTTTATCTTTACCAAAAAAGAAAAGGGAAAAAAAGGGTTATCACTATCTACTAGAGTGGCTAAAATTCAAAACACTGACACCACCAAGTGCTGATAAGGATGTGGAGCAGCAGGAACTTTCATACATTGCTGGTAGGAATACAAAATGGAACGGCCACTTTGGAAGACAGGTTGGCCGTCTCTCACAAAAATAAACATACTCTTACCATATGTTCCAGCAATCATGCTCCTTGGTATTTACACAAAGGAGTTGAAAACTGATGTCCACACACACACACACACAAAACCTGCGCACAGATTTAAGGCAGCTTTATGCATAATTGCCAAAACTTGAAAGTAAAAATAAACTGTGGTACATCCAAACAACAGAATGTTATACAGCGCTAAAAAGAAATGAGCTATCAAGCCATAAAAAGACGTGGAAGAGGGACTTCCCTGGTGGCGCAGTGGTTAAGAATCTGCCTGCCGACGCAGGTGGCACGGGTTCGATCCCTGGTCCAGGAAGATCCCACGTGCCGCAGAGCAACTGAGCCCATGCGCCGCAACTACTGAGCCTGCGCTCTAGAGCCTGCAAGCCACAACTACTGAGCCTGCGTGCCCCAACTACTGAAGCCCATGCACCCTAGAGCCCACGAGTCACAACTACCAAGCCCACAAGCCACAACTACTGAGCCACGTGCTGCAACTACTGAAGCCTGCGCACCTAGAGTCTGTGCTCTGCAACAAGAGAAGCCACCGCAATGAGAAGCCTGCACACCGCAACAAAGAGTAGCCCCCGCTCACGGCAACTAGAGAGAAAGCCCGCGCGCAGCAATGAAGACCCAACGCAGCCAAAAAATAAACAAATAAATAAATAAATAAGGTGTTCCAAGCTGTGGAAACTTGAAGAGTGGATCTGATGGGTAAGTTTCTCATCTAGGGCTCTCAGCGGATTTCTTGGGTTCTTTTTGACATGGAAATATTTTACATTTTTATGCTGAAATTATTCCTTCTGAGAGCATATAGCCATGTTCAGAAGTGGGATAGTGATTCCAATGAGCCTGTACCCAGCCCCAGGAATTGGGTCATTGCTTCCAACCCAGGAGCCAGACAAGGTCTATTCAAAGGAGCCAGTGCAGACAGGAGCTCTCAGTGCTCTGTGGCCAGAAAGAACTGTATTGAAGAGTGAGAATGCTTGACTAGGCATGGTAACATGGCTGTGATATATTAAGTGAAAAAAAGTACTTTGCAAAAGAGCCTAAATGGGATGGTACCAATTCTGTTTGATCTTAGCTGAAAGACATACCACTTGTTAACAGCAGTTGTCTCAGGCTAACAGGCTAATGTGTTCTGCTTTGTACACCTCTATGTTCTAAATTTTTTACAATAGATATGTATTATTTTTTAATCAAGGGCAAGAGGGAGAAAATATGAGAGAGAATGACTGTCCATCAACAGAGTCCATTGAGGGTTTGGGTTTGTCAAGATGAAAAATAACCAGTAGGAAACCCCTCATACATCTGACTCAGAGCAAGATTCTGAAGAAGGACTAGGGTATGTGTGTTAAAATGAAAACTGTACACATGAGAACATAAACCCGTATGTGTTGTTTTTATTGTTTTTAAGTCAATTACTTGGGCCACAGCAGTAAGGATCTGCCCAGTTCTTATCCACACCCAGCAGAAGAGAATCAAAAGAGCATGAAGTATTTGAATGTGACAGGTTTCCCCATCAATGCCCAACCTCTCATGCATGGAAAGTAAAGTCTCACTCTAAAGCTATAAAAGGCAAGAATGGTAGTGTCTGTAGCCCCAAAACAAATACAAATCAGACAACCAGAGTTATGAGCCTGAGGGTTTAAATCTTAACAGATTGAGAGTAGGGAGGTGAGGGAGGAGATAGAAATTAAATAATCCTGAACCATAGCCAGGGATCAAAACCTAACACCTCTAAGAGTTTGATAGTTTCTGGCCTTACATTTAGGTCTTTAATTGACAAAGCGAGAGAGAGGCATGGACATATATACAGTACCAAACGTAAGGCAGATAGCTAGTGGGAAGCAGCTGCATAGCACAGGGAGATCAGCTCGGTGCTTTGTGACCGCCTGGAGGGGTGGGATAGGGAGGGTGGGAGGGAGGGAGACGCAAGAGGGAAGAGATATGGGAACATATGTATATGTATAACTGATTCACTTTGTTATAAAGCAGAAACTAACACACCATTGTAAAGCAATTATACTCCAATAAAGATGTAAAAAAACCAAAAAACAAAAACGCAACACCTTCTCCTTGATGAGACGGCTCTTCCAGGAGCCTGTTAACACCTCATAACTTAGCTGACACCCACAAGGGAAACACACAACAATCCACACACCCCAAAGTGATCACAGTCTCTGGAGCAGAACAGAGAATTCTTCCAGAAGGGCTCAGCAGTGAAGAAGTAAGAGAAAATGGCGGTATTTTTTAATGTCCCTCAATATTCCCGTATGTGGTTTGTCCTTTCAAATCCTGTTTCCTGGGAATGCACATTTTTGTATTTCAGTGAAAGGGCTCCTGTTTGAGGTAGTGGGCTTCCAGATACTGTCTAGGGGGTTGGATGAGAAGTCGAGGATGGGCTGTGAGTTCCTATCACGGGCTAGCTACTGGTTCCACTGAGGTGCTGCCACCCTGAGTCCTTCTAACATGGCGAGAAACATCCTGAGTCAAGGTCACTGCTGAGTTTGGAGCTCTCAGTTGAAGGCCAGATCTGTGAGGTCAAGCAGGTGTCATTCCCATTCTGAGCCTACTTTTAAAAAAATAACTAGAGCTTAAAAATTCTCAGAAGTCATATGAATTGGCAAGATATTTCATCAGGGGTTGGACAAGTAGGATTAGGGTTAAGTATGTGCTTAATAATGGCCTTTTAGATTTTTATGATGTATGAATAACACTGATATTCACATATTCTTTATCCTTCACAACAAAGCTGTATGGGAAGTAACAGTGTCACATTTTATGTGAAGAAACTGAGCCTCAGGGAAACTGACTTCCACAAGAAGTCAGTGAGCTAGTAAGTGACAGAGCTGGGATAGGAACCCAGATCTTCTCGCTCAGCTTTCGGTCCGCACTGCCTGCCTTAGGGTAGCTGTAAGAGTACTAAGATCCTATAGCTACTTCCAAGCAGGAACTCCCAAGCAGGGCTTGCAATAGGAACCTGGACAGTCTGGGAGTCTTTTCAGGACGGATCATGTCCTGCTTTCCTTTGTCTCAGGGGCTGGTGTGTGGAAGACTCATCATGAATAGTGAATGAAGGAGGAAGAGGGGCAGGAAAACTTGAGGCACCCAGTGGGACTCAGTGCCAGATCACAGACTAATGGGTTTTGGCCAATCAGCATCATTCCCACAATGGGCTGTCAGGAGGTAAAGCAATAAAACTTCTTAGAGCACCTACAGGAGCAAATGCGGCACAATGACTGCACCTGTGGGCACATGTTAACCTCCCTCCTCACCCTCCGGGGACTTTCAGAAACCACCCTGGGCCACTTCTAAGGTCAGGGCATGGGGTCCTGCTTGAGCAGGTGGAGAACGGAGGAGGAGGACTTGAACCACTGAAGATTGAAGCAGGTGATATTTAAATTACTTTTGTGTTTAAAGATAGGATCATACCTGGTTTTGAACTTATCAATCTATAGTGGGCATCTTTCTAAATCAGCACACACTTCACTATCACCATGGTTAATAGCTGTATTGTTCTTCACAATATACAAGAATACAATAATCTATTTAACTGACACCTATTGAGGGTCATTTATATTGCTTCCCTTTATTTATTTATTTTTTTGGCTGTGATAACCATGCTGCTGTGAACATCCCTGCAAAGACCATTTCTGAACTTAATAAAGGGGACTGGCTGGTCAGAAGAAAAACGGTGTCTTTCAGCTTAGGGAGGAGAATTGGGGCAGGCTTCCCGGCACACATGAAATGTGAGCTGGACCTGATATTTAGGTATAGAGACTGACATGATAATGAGGAAGAAGTCAGCCCAAGTAGACAGCTTACCGAGAGCAAAGGTACAGAGGCAGAAAAGCCATGAGGTGCCCATAGGGAAAGAGAACACTGTGTAATGAGATTAGAGCACAGAGTGGATGAAGCAGAGGGGCTGGAAATCAGATTCCCAAGTGGGCTGGACAGAACTCAGGAGGACTTTGATCATCAGTCAAAGGGATCTATTATCGTACAACAGATCAACAAGACGGTTTCATGTTCATCCTCTTAGAGATCATCCATCCAAGCGTCAGTACTCAATAGGTAACTCAAAGTCAATTCTCCTGTTAATGGTTGCAATGGAAAAAGAATGCCCTTGATTCTAGACTGGAAGATTTAAAAGAAAATTCACAGATCCAAAAGTTCAGTGAGATATGCATGAAAGAACCTGGCATGGACTTGTCACACAGTTAAGTGTTTAATAAAAGCTAACTCAGGCTGAACAATCATAACAAGAGGTCATTTTTAAATTCTGAGATTATGAAGTTAGAAACTTAGCTTTTTTCATGTTGACTTTATTCTGCCTGCTTTGTGGTTTTAGTTTCCAATAAAGTTGCATGGGGAGAAGGCAAGCTTGCTTCAAGGAGAGAGAAGGAAAAGCCCCACACATCCAGGCAGCTCCTGGAATTAGTTTTTGGATTGTTTACCTCTTTAGTATTCAAACCCTCGCCATCTGATCATCAAAATCACTCCAGTCTAAACTGGCCTAGGATTTTTTTTTCTGTGTTTGGAGTTTATATTAGAAATTAAGATTTACTGCCTTTGCAGGCCATTTTTAGCCTTTTTATGAAAAACGTGGACGCAATAGAGACCCACTTGTCCAATGTGTCATTTTAAATATGGTGGGCAAGTGGAGGGTGGCAGCTTTATTTATCACCACACGTTCACTGGAGTGCTGGTAAATGGAATTGCTTGCTCTACCAAGCACACAGGGAATAAGCACAGCAGTGAGGGGGGGTTTACAGCAGCTCTGTGATCTTGAATTATGAAAGGATTAGACAGGGAGAGAGAAGGGAGCCTCTGCTGTTTTTCTTCCCTCTTCTGCAAAAATCTGAAGGTGAGGAAAAGCCTAGAAAAAAGACAATTTAAAAAGTCCACCAGATGATGCTCATTGGAAAATGGGGTGGGAGATTTCTGATTTACTTCCTTTGGTTACTTGCCAAGTCAGAAATCATGATGCAAATAATGACTTCTCTCTCTAGAGTGAGGAATTCATTAGTGTGAGACCCAAAGTCCTGCTGGGGTCCTGAAGCACTTGCTTTCACTGCCAACCTTAAGGCCCACATAGCATTCTGTTTTCATGAATTTGAGTTGAAGCCCATGTCTGCTTAACAATGTTATTAGTAAGTGAACTATATTTTTTGGAGCTGCTTTTCTCTTTGCTGCTAAATTGCATCAAATCCAATTGATCTGCAAGCTGACAGTATTTGGATATCTTTGCTAAGGAAGCTATGGCTACCACTAGTACCATTTTTAGGCCAATCCCCTACTCACATTTCATGTGTGCCGGGAAGCCTGCCTAACCTTTACACCATGCCCACAGGTCCCTCTCTGCTCATTCCAGTATCCTCAGGTGCCACTGCAAGGCACGCCCGACAGAAGCCTTCTTCCCAGGAACCTTATTGAGGGGCTTTGGTGCAATGAGCGACTCTCCTGAAGCTCCATCCTCAGCCTTCCTGTCCATCCTCATAGGGAGACACCAAGCTCCTTGAATTAAGCCATGTTCTCTCTTATTTCTGGGATAGAAATAAAGGCTGGCCCCTGGAAAGAAAAACCCATCTGTCTCAGCCAAACAAAACACCATAAACTGGGTGGCTTAAACAGCAGAAATTCATTTCTCACTGGAGGCTGGAAGTCCAAGATCAGGGTGCCAGCGTGGTTGGATTCTGCTGAGGACTCTCTTCTTGGCTAGCAGATGGCTGCCTTCTTGCTGTGTCCTCACAAGGTGAAAAGAGAGAAATCTCTCTTCCTCTTCTTATAAGGACACTAATCCCATCATGAGGGTCCCATCCTCATGACCTCATCCAACTCGACCTCCCAAAGGTCCCATCTCCAAATATCATCGCATTTAAGGTTAAGACTTCAACTTATAAATTTTGGGGGGATACAAACATTCGGTTCATAACCATCAAATAGGCTTTGCTTTAGGACTTGACTTAAATGCTACTTCTGCTGGGAGTGTTTCCTAAAATGTCCAAGGCTATGTCCTCTCACAATGTCCCATGTTTATCATGGTACTTACCACACTGTTTGGCAACTGTTGGTATATATGTCTTCTACTGGGCTGAACATTTTGAGAGCAGAAACTGTTATTCACAGATGGGTCCCTACTACCCAACATAACGCATATAGTAAGTACTTAAATGCCTGTGGCCTTACTGCATTAGTCAGGGTAATACTAGTTGTTTCAACAAAAACAAAATTTAAGACATAGAAGTGTATTTCTCAGTGCACAGTCCAGTGCAGTTGTTCAGCAGGCAGCCTTAAACAGGGTGATTCAGGGATGCAGATTCCTTCCATCTTGTGGCTCTGCCATCCCCTAGGGCTTTAGAGTACTATTCCAGTCAGCAGATGGGAAAGAAAGGATGGAAATGATACACCTGCTGCCTAATTACTTCTGCCTGGAAGTGACATGCTTCTCTTCCAATCATATCCCATTGGTATGAACTGGCCTCAGCTAGGTGCAGAGGATGAGAGGGCGGGGGGAGCAGGCTGAGAAATATGATCCCTAATGGGCAGCTGCTTCCAAACAACTGCCCCTTACTGTAGGATGAATGAATGAATGAAATCAAAGATAGAGTACAGTGGAAAGAATGCAGGAATGTTGGGACCAAGAGGGAAACCATGTTAAATCTCCAAACACTCTGATTTTATAAAAGCAAGAGGTCCAAAGTAGATAACTGACTGATCCCTGATCACACAACTATTTAGTAGAAGACCTGGGGTTTAAACTCAGGTGACCTTGGTTCTTGCCCTAGTTTGCTGAATGGAAAAGTCACCCCTCCCCATACTTCTCTGAACCTGTTTTGTCATCTGTAAAATGAAAGTTTTGTACCAAATGCTCCCTAAGATCCAGCCCAGCAAAGGGGCCACAACTAAGATCTTAGAGGCTTGTTCTGAAAATGGTACAGTTCAGATCCCTGGAATCACACTTCACAACCAACTTAGAAGTGAAAATTTGATCCATCAATCAGCTGTTTTATCTGCACATCCTCTGTAGATCAGAAATCATCCTTCAAAGAAATGAACCACATTGTGAAGGTGTTTAGAATCAGGCAGATGGAACACTGTTTACATATCTTTATTCATCCAGATGTGGTCTGGGTTTGCACCTGAGGTCAGTGAGCATGGCCTGAACGCCTGTGTCATTCCTCAGGCAGAACTTAGACCATCACAAAGTGAGACTGAGAGTGAGAGTGAGACTGTTTCTCAGTTATTCGAGATAGGAATTTGACGTCTGATGGTATTCTTTTTTTTTTAATTAATTTTTATTGGAGTATCGTTGCTTTACAATGTTGTGTTAGTTTCTGCTGTACAGCAAGGTGAATCAGTTATACATATATCCCTTGTTTTTTTAGATTTCCTTCCCATTTAGGTCACCACAGAGCACTGAGTAGAGTTCCTTATGCTATACAGCAGGTTCTCATTAGTTATCTTTTTCATACATAGTATATATGTCAACCCCAATCTCCTAATGCACCCCACCCCCCTTCCCCTTGGTATCCATAAGTTTGTTCTCTACATCTGTGTCTCTATTTCTGCTTTGTAAATAAGTTCATCCGTACCATTTTTCTAGATTCCACATATAAGCAGTATTATACGATATCTGTTTTTCTCTTTCTTACTTCACTCTGTATGACAGTCTCTAGGTCTATCCACATCTCTGCAAATGGCATTATTTCATCCCTTTATATGGCTGAGTAATATTCCATTGTATATATGGTACCGTATCTTCTTTATCCATTCCTCTGTTGATGGACATTTAGTCTGCTTCCATGACCTGGCTATTGTAAACAGTGCTGCAGTGAACACTGGGGTGCATGTATCTTTTTGAATTATGGTTTCCTCCTGGTATATGCCCATGAGTGGGATTGCTGGGTCATATGGTAGTTCTATTTTTAGTTTTTTGAGGACGACCGATGGTATTCTGATTGTTAATACCAACCCTGTTCTTTCTTTTTAAACGGTTCTAACCATACATTTCATGCTATTCAGGTGTGCTCTAAATCTCAAATTTTAAAACAACTGGGTAGAAAAGATAAAAGAGGACTCAACAGCACGCTGACTTCATTAAAAGCCTATTTTAGGAAATTTAAAAAAACTTCAATGATACAAGTTTTCAAATGAGCTTCAAATGGAGACAAACTTACTAGTCATCTTTCAAAAGTTACTGAGAAACTTCAAATGTTTTTTGGCCCCAAGACTTTCTTTTAACTGTAATAACTTTTCAGACTCTCATATAGATAAATGACTGAGGCTTTAGTCCTCAAAGTACAAATCAGTAAGAATGTGTCCTTGAACTCTTATTATAAGTTTCTATTTTCAGTTCAACCATTGTATTTCCTCAAGAGAAAATGAAAAGGATCTCGAGTGTCCTGAAGGCTGTATGTTCCCATGCATATATCTCAATAAACATAATCATAGTATCTCTTTATACCTCCTGAACTTCAAGTCCTTTCACTGTGAAATCCTGTTCTGACTTATGTGTCTTACTTCCATGTCCTATTTCCCTTTCCCTGCTCTGTATCCCTTGGGAAGAATGTCGACTGCCTGAGGATGGCAAAAGAGTGGCACAGAAACAACGCCACTTTAAAAATTACTGGCAAAGCACTCCCTGGTTCCACCTAGTGAGAGGCCCCCGCCTCCGTCGCCTCCAGCCCACCAATGCCATTCCACACAATTTACCTTCCACCCCAAATAGGCAGCACCAGTCTATAAAGAACAAAAGAAAGAGCAAGCTGTCTAAAGAGTCTTAATTCTTCTTCATGGAAGAAAGCAACATGGTACTGTGGCTTTTGACCTCCAGAGGTTGGATTAGATGATTTTCCACCTGGTTTATTGTGAAAGGTTTTACTGCACATTCACCTCACAGATCCCCCAACAATTTACTTGCCATAAAAATGGCTACCATATGTGGCAGGTTTTTAAAATGTCCATCCGCCAAATGGATTTGCTTTCTCATGTGGACACCCGGAGTGGGCAGCTTTTCCTCCACACACCTCAAGAAGGTTCTAGGCGAGTGGGTAGAGTCACTCTGATGAGCTGTAATGAATGTGGCTCCCAGGAGAGAAGTGACAGACTCTGCTTCTACGACCCTCAGAGACACATCTTGGTTGCCATTTTTCTTCTATACTGGTGGGTGTTTTCTTTGCTTGCTTTTCTTCTTTGGGAGGTGAGTTTTTAAAAACATTTCTCTGTAGGTCATAAAATACTTGTATTCCTAGATTCCATGAAGGCAGAATGAATCAACATGGCCCACAGCCACTATCTCAGTGGGCTATACCAATCCTCACACTCTCCCAAGTGTTCTCATTTATAAGCTGCCAACATTACTAACCTATCTGTTAAAAACACAGGGAGAGAGATTTATCGTGATTTACTAGAAGCAATGCAGTTGTTTCCTCAGCAGGAAGTCATTGTCCATACATCCATTAGCTAGTAACAATACTAAAAAAAAAATCGTATACATGGATGCACTTCTCTTTACATAACAGATGCTACTTCTCAAAGCCAGACAGCCTATTGAGAAATCCTTCAAGATCTAGTTAATTAATGCCTCCTCCATAGATCCAATAATCAGGTGTGATTTCTCTCTTGACCTCTCTTTTGTCACTTGTCATAATGTCCCCTAGGCTATTCCTGAGGGACCCAAAAGGCAGCCTCTTAGGGGTCTGAGAACCAGCCTGTTAACAGCAGTCCCCCATCTTTCTTCAGTAGTGCTTCTCCCTCCTGCTGTACAACCCAGCCTGAAGAGGATACTGCTCGTCAGAAGAACACCATTATCTGTCGCTGGGTGCCAGCAAGATTTCCCATACTGCAGGCACCAGAAGGAAGCCGAGGAAGGTCAGGGAAGGTGCATGGCCTCCTCCTGTTCCCCCAGAGACTTGTGTTGTCAACTGGCTTGGGAATTTCCATCTAGGTCCAATAAAATTTCTCGTGGGAAGCTCCATCAGCTTCTGACCTTCATCTCTCTTTCCATAGTGGCTTTAAATTAATCCAAAGGACCATGGAGGGTCCCTCCATTCATCATCCTCTTGGCCCAACTGACATTTTTGATCCCCATCTCTCTCCCCTTTAATAACAGCAAGGGGGAGGGAAACATTGTTTTAGAAGTTAGTAGCAGAACTCACCAGGTAGAGACTTGTCTTTTATTTACCAAGATAAGCCACTTTGGTTGAAGCAAAATGGTCCTTAGGACAAAGGTGGGATGGAGACAAGAAGGTTTATAAAGTGAGAAGAATTTTTGAGTTTACAGGAGCAGTGCTAGAGGAAGAGGGGGCCTGGGAAAGGGGATAAACTAGGAGAGATGAGAAGGGATGGCCCAGCAAGAGAGGGGAGTCTATGACTCAAGAAAAAGAGAAAGTGAGTGAGAAACTCACAGTGAAGGATATGACAAATGGACTTTTTAGAATAGGAATTATTAATGTTTTCAATATAAAGTTGTTTATTCTGCCATGGACATCAGTCTTATATTAAAAGGAGCTCGATTAAATTCACTCAATGAAACAAGCTATAGGTTTAAAAATAATGATCATTATTAATTAATAAAGATCATTTAAATTAGTTCAACGTATCAAAATATGTTACATATATAGGCACCCAAATAAAGTGAAGTTCTTTTTCACACACAGCTATACATTGTACCTAGGGTACGAGACAGGGTTTCACAGCTTCTCTTTAACACAATTATTCTCACATACACCCCCCTCGTAATTGTTACTCCTACTCAGTACCTGGTGGGAATGGTATTTGGGAGAGAGTAAGGAAAATGAGTGTATTCCATATTTGTATAGCTGTAAGACCTAAAGAGGGATATGCAGCAAGAAGTAATACGTAAGAGAAATCAAGAATTCAGGGAAAGTGAAAAATCTATAAAATATTGGGGTGGGACAGAGTTGCCCGATAAAATACAGAATGCCCAGTTAAATCTGAATTTCAGATAAACAAATGACTTTTTAAGTTATGTCCCAGATATATTTCTCCTTATAGATGTCCTGTAGTTTTATCTGCAAAAGCTGTTAGATCTAGAGCAAGGGAATGCTGGACTACGTAAAAAACATTTTAAATGTCACAGAAAAGTATGGCTTGGGTACAGTGAATGTCTGGGTTAAATAATATTGTACATTTTCAGAGGCACTGTATTTAGAGTCAGGCTCAAAGCCCTTCACAAACTTGTATCAGTTACATGGTTTTTCAGACTACGAAACACATGATGTGAATATTCTTTCTCAACATCAACACTAGCCATAAAAACTTCAAGGAGGTTCTAACACCACTGTCTTACTAATTGTCTAAAAAAACTAGCTATTCTATCTCTAAAGGGAATTGTTATTTAGACCCTTAAACTTACAGAGAAACTAATCAATAGAGAGGCAAGTGAATAGCTTGTCCCTCAGCTCCCTACTTATAGGGTCAACAGAATGAAATGTAGCCTGGAGACTCTTAACCTAACAAAACTAGGCCAGCTGAGTCACCATATAATCAAGTGAGGCCCTTACTACCTGGCTTTATCAGGCAATAACAATCACGCTCTTAAAATGTCCAAATTTTGTTTTACAAAAGATCTAAGCCATCCACAGAGGCAATGTGAAACAATAGGAAATACTTTTCAATTAAAAAAAAAGGTTATTACAAATGTGCTTAATAAAATACAAGGTAAATGTACTTAATAAAGTTACAGCTTAACGTGAAATGTGGAGAACCTGTTTCATTTTTATTAAAGCTGGATTTATTGCTTTGGTTTATTGGTTTATGTTCTCAAAACTTAATTTAGACTCTAGATGATTTGCCCAAAGGAAAGCAGCTGGGTCAGCTGTGTGTTGGACTGTACAAGCCAAAGGGTTGTAATATAGGTATTAACTAATCTTGGCCTGTGCCAGCATCCCCCAAACATACAAAAAACATTCAAAAAAATACCTTTCTAACTTACTCCTAATTTCAACAGGATGAACTTTCTACAAACATACCATGTGCTTTTTTTTCACCTTTGCACTGAAATTCTACCACTCTCTCTCTCTCTCAGATCTGCTAGCTTAAATCCTACCCATCCTTTAAGGCTTCTCTACATTATCACCCCACTTCTCTAGCCTGTCAGCTCTCAATGGGGCTGCACTACTCTAACGGGGCATTTTGAATATTTGTGGGGATGTTCTTCTGGTGTCGGCCTGACCAAGCACTTAAACATGTTAAACTGCATACTATTTTACTATAAGTCATTTTTCTTTTATTTCTTTATATTATAGTAGGGATATTATGTTGATTTTTAAAAATTAAGTGTGTAAGGAAAGATAAGGGACCAAGAATAGCCATGACACTTAACTTCTGAAAAAGGAAAGTGTAGAGGGGGTATTTCCCCAACCATATTTGGATTTTTAATGGAGCTACAGAAATTAAGAAAATGTTGGTCCAAAACTTGATAAACTGACAACGGAATAGAACAGAGAGCACAGAAACAGGCCTATCCATATATGTAACTTTGTATATTATAGAAGAGGCATGTCAAATTGAGGTGGACTGAGAGACTGTTCAATAAATGGACCTGAGAAAAAAGCGTTATCCATTTTGGAAAAAAATCAAATTGCATCTCTTCCTCACATCATATACAAAATGATGTATTAAATGATGTATACTCCAGATGTATTAAAAATTTAAGTGCAGGGGCTTCCCTGGTGGCACAGTGGTCGAGAGTCCACCTGCCGATGCAGGGGACACGGGTTCGTTTCCCGGTCCGGAAAGATCCCACATGCCACGGAGCGGATGGGCCCGTGGGCCATGGCCGCTGAGCTTGCGTGTCCGGAGGCTGTGCTCCGCAACAGGAGAGGCCACAACAGTGAGAGGCCCACGTACCGCAAAAAAAAAAAAAAAAAAATTTAAGTGCAGAAACAAAACTTAAAAAAATATGTGACTAGAATTTAGCCATGGAGTAAGGAAAAGTTTTTAAAACAAAAATAAAAAGCATTGACTGCAAAAGGAAAAATTAATAAATTTGACTACATTAAACTTAAGTACTTTATCTTAAAGAAAGTGAAACATTACAAACTGGAAGATGTCTGCAATTCACATAACTGATAAAGGATTAGTATCATGAGTATATAAAGAGCTCCTAAATATCAATTTTAAAAATCACACACTAACAACCTAGTAGAAAAATGAGCAAAAGACAAGACCAGGCTTTTCACAAAAGAGAAACTACATATGGCCAATAAACATGAATTCTAACAATATGAAGTATTAGAGATAATATGAATTTATAGAATCTTTTATACACTTCTGGTGGGAATTAAATTAGAGCAACTTTTGTGGAAAACTACTAAAGTTTTATCTACTAAAGTTAAACATGCCAATACCCTAATGACACAATAATTCCACCTCTAGGTTTATATACAGGAAAACTCCTGACATGTATACCAAGAGGCATGTACAGAAATGTCCATAGCAGCACTTTTCAAACAGTAACTATTTAGAAACAACCCAAATGCCCATCAACAGAAGAGTGAGTAAATCATGGAATATTCAATGTTATACAGTAGAGCAGTTAAAACCACTGAACCACACTGCCACATGTAATGATATGGATTAATCTCAGAATTACAACAGTAACTGAAAAGAGTATATGCTCCGTGAACTTTTTTCATAAGGCTAAAACAATTAAAATAAAAATATGTTCAAAAAACGCATACAGGTTCAATGAAATTATGTAAAAAGGGAAGCAAGACAATGACCAATATGGAATTCAGGGTAATGGCTACCCAGGACAAGGGACACAGAAGGATTGTTCAGGAGCCATCTGCATCTCCAGAGTCAGATGTAGGTTATGGTAAAGGTCCTATCTTTTCTGTTGGGGGGCGGTTTCACTGGTAATTATTACATTATTTAAAGTAACTAGCTAAACAAACAGAAGACTAGAAGGGGGCCATACATAGATCACTAACGGAGAGTGTGTCAACGATCAAGGACTATGATTAGTCAGCTCGTGCACCTACAGTTTAAAAGAAAGATGAAAGGAAAGAAGTAAAGAAAAATGAGGACAAAAGAGAAAGCAAATTATGTGTGCAGGATGTTATATATTATAGATGTTATATATTATATATAAACTTCATTTCAAAATAGTAAAGAGGGCTTTGGAAGATATTTGTTATAAAAGGGAGAAGCAAGGTATCTGATAGGGTTGCAAAACACTGCTCTAGCCAAATGAGGGTTCACTTTTATTATAAATTCTGACCCTCCATGTCATGTTATATCACTCTTAAGGCACTGCGTATACCGCCTGGGTTGTGATTTTTTTTTTAATGTATTTGTAGTATCTCCCCTGGACTGTATGTATGTTTCTTGAAGGTTCTGAATTCTCCACAATGTACAGTGCCTTGAATAGAGTAAGCACTCATTAATTTGTCGAAATAACAAAATATGCTATTTAACTTGGTACTTTAATTTCTTGAAGAACCAGGTTTAATGAAGACACTAATTTATGCCAGATAACTGCCCTCCACGTTCTGGAGTTTATCAGGCACTCAGGAACACAACATCTGAAGTATCAGGAGAACATCTACTCCTGGATGGCAGATGTTTAACTCAGTAATTTTGGTCCATACTTGTTTAAGCCTAAAATACTCTAATTTAAAGATGCCCAAGGAATCTCAATAGCTCCACTTATGTAATAATAATAGATAAAGTATATTAAGTATTTACTATGGGCCAGATGCTTTGTATTATCTTGAACAAAGAAATTATTTTGGTCTCTTTTACCTATAAGGGAACCATGATTCAGTGAGGTTAAGAACCTTTTCCATGTCTACATTGCTGGTGATGGCAGAACAGTGATTTGACTTCAGGTGGTTTTATACCAAATTAGCCTCTTTCAAATATGTTATGCCACCTGGGGACATTTTCATGTCTTGATCAATTTTTTGTTTATTTCTTTGTTTTTTGTTTTTATAGGTCCTTTACATATAGAAGGCAAGGTTGCAGGGTTCCATTTGCCAAGGCCAGAGAAGGACAAAACCTAAAAGTTAAAGGCTTAATGAGGTCCCCACAGTAAAACTCTGAAATAAGAAGGGAGATAAAATGCCTTGAAATCTTTGGAAGAGTTCTAGGAAGAGATGAGGGAAAGCCATTTAGGAGAAGTGTTGCAGATCCAGGAGAGAGATGGTGGTGGCAGAAACCAGAGAAATGGTAGTAGAAATTGGAGAGAAGTATAGAGAGTTGAGGTATTTCCAGAAGCAGAATTGTCAGAACTTGATTCTTTGGACCAGGGGAATGTGGGAGCAGGAGGCTTGAACGACAGGTCTGGTTTCTGAACTGGTCTCTTAGTCCACCAGCACAGGCCCTGGATCTGTGTTCCAAAACTCTCCACGGAGAAAGCCTTAAAAACTAGTACACTACTTTTCAGACAATTGGATAGCTGGTTATCAACACCATCACGGATGGCTCTCTGATGGAAAAACATTTTGTAGGCTTTGCAAGCCAGAAAATGTGTTCAGAGGCTGATGACATTCTTCTTTTAGGAATATCATCTTCTGACCACAGATTCAAAGACCTTCCCCATCCATAGCTGTACTGCAGAAATGAAAACAAGCATAGACAGAATATATCTGACTATGAAAGGTACCAGTCTTGGAAGAAAGACGTGATATTACGAATCATTTCTTGCCTCTTGGAAATGAGAGCAATGAAAAATGCTCAAATGACCTGATTTAGGTAACAGTGCATTCCACAGCACACTCCAACTGCAAGGAATGAATTTTTCAAAGGCAGTACCCAAAATTGTGTGTTCTCTGCTAATTCCTTTTTATAAATCATACTGTTATTGTGTTCTGCCTAATAAATTAGTTTGGATAATAACACCATAAGCCTTGAAATAGAAACCCATTTGATCAAAAGCAAGATAAATCAAGAAGGAAATATATTACCATCTAAAATATTAATAGAGCTGGAACTATCAGAGAAAAAAGATTAAGCTCTCAATGAGGTTAAATTTCTCACCATCTGAGCATAAACGTTCCCAAGTGTTGATTCAGCATACAGTCTTTTCCAAAAGTCTTAAAAGATTGAACAGATGCTCCTAAAGGTCAGTAAACTACATTACAAATTTGGCACTAATTTATTCTTTTCTTCCCTGATTATAGGGTGGGGGGGATGAGAGGTGAGAGGTGGTGGAAGAAGGGTCGGTTTTATCATCATCAATGGACACATGGAGACAAAAAATAAAGCTGGACTCCAGAGGAAGCAAGGAAGCTGAGCCTCTCAATCTGCCATCCTGCATAGAATGGCCTGAAATGAATAGGAGACAGAAATAACAACTTGGAAAATGATTTTGCAGAAGGTCTTCCTTTATCATAGAAGATGTTTAACCACAGCTGTGGTTGAAACACTCATAGAAAAACAATGTTTGTCAAAAAGATGTGGCTATTTTTACAAGATAAATAAAACAATCATTTCCAATTAGTTTTAAAGGAGAATGCCAAATAGAATATACATGGGATTTGATCATCTCATACTTTGATAGGCAGAAACACAAGCATGTTAAGAACCAAACATCATGCTTTTAGCCCCATACATTTTGCCCAAATGGAATTCCCCTACATGGTAAACATGTCTCCCGTCATGCAGCAAAATCCACCTGAGCCCAACACCATTTTTCTAAAGTCTAATTTCTTTCAGTAGGCACTAAATCTTTCTATTGCAACCACCAAATGCTTTCTTATTGCTAGAAATGGTACAATACACTAACTTTTTGATATATACTCTAGCTTTTCAAGATTCTGTTGGAAACAAAATGAATCCTTTATGACATTTAAAAATATTCCACCTCATTTATTACTTTCCTGAATTACCATCATTAATTGAAGGACCTTCTTTTACGGCTCCCC